>NW_022713682.1:0-1059 GCF_011630105.1 Anneissia japonica
AGCATTTTCATCGTGGTTTTATTTATTACAATTCATAGGCCTATTCTTTCACCATCATTACACATCGAGGCCCTTCTTTTAGCTAAAACGATCTATCTTAAATTTTTTTTCTCAAGTTTGGGAATATTATGTTTTTAAATAACTTAGAAGGCAAAGGAGGGCAAGCACAAGCTTTAACGCTAACAAACGCGAAAATTTTTTGTTTTTTTTAATTCTAATTTCGTCGGAATTGATCAAAGCTCCCTAAAATGTGCAATTTTTAGAGGAAACTGGCCTACCTCAACAAGAAATGCTCTTATGTTATATATGGCCACACTCGTTTTTTTTAAACTGAATATAAGCATTTTCCTTATGGCTTTATTTATTACAAACATGTATTCTTTCATTGAGGCCCTTCTTTTAGGTAAAACGATCTATCTTAAATTTTCTTTCTTGAGTTTGGGACTATGTGTTATAACTTAGAAGGCAAAGGGGAGCAAGCACAAGCTTTAACATTAAGAAATGCGCGCGAAGCGCGCGAAATTTTTTTGTTTTTTTAATTCTAATTTCGTCGGAATTGATCAAAACTCCCTAAAATGTGCAATTTTTAGAGGAAATTGGCCTACCTCAACAAAATATGCGATATAAAATTTGAGATTTTCAGGCACTTTCCCGGGTGAAAAGGGCATTCAATGGGGAAAGACTTTCCACAGATGGATATTTTCCTCGGTGGTTACGCCTCTGCGGAGAATACCTGGGGGCTTAGATCAAATGCGCTATGGACACTTTTTGAAGTGGAGAAGGGGTTGCAGGCCGGGGTATTGTGGTATCTGTTCATTATATCCTTTTTATTCTTGTCTTTATTTTTCTCTTCTCCTCCTCTTTTCCTTTTTCCTTTCTTTTTCTTTCCCTCCCTCTCTCCTCTTCCTTTTCTCTTCTTACCCAGCCCGATACGACGGCTTGGTCAGCCCGGTAAAAACCGTCAGGGGGGGACAGTCTGCCCCCTTGCCCCGCGTGTTACGCCACTGCTTATAAGATGAATGGGAATATGAATTATGCAGATCTGGAATCAAATCTAGG
>NW_022713683.1:0-648 GCF_011630105.1 Anneissia japonica
TGGGCCTCCCCCTCCCCCACTTTTTTTTGTATGATCGGAAATGCAAAAAAAGAAGAAGGGAAGAAGGAGGAGAAGGATGGGAAAGAGAATGTTTATCCAGTACCCAACCGAGTTACATTTTCTCGCAATTCATATTGGCGGATCTGGGGGAGGACGGGTCATGGGTCCTGACCCCTCCCTTGGGCAACAACAAAAGGGGAAAAAGGAAAGAATTCTAAACCTATCTTTTCAGGACCCGTGAGCTAATTTTTTTTATATTTTTTTTTTTGTTGCTATTAGAAAATTAGAATTTTGAAGAACATAAAATTCATTAAACACACTTCAAATGTCGGGAAAGCTCAATTCCCGCCATCTAGGAATCAAAATTTTCCCGTAGAGAACCCCCGGACCACCCTTTCTTTTTGGGATTTATCGATTCATGGAAAAAAGAATACGCATGCAACTACTCATTTGTTTATGTATGTATACACACATAAAATAAAAAATGAGTGAAATTTACCTGATCTTTTTCAAGAGGGGAAAACCTTGAATTTTGTAGAACTTTAAAAGTCATTAAAAGGCATTTCAGAAGTCGAAAAGCTCATCTCCCGACATCTAGAAATCGAAAATTTTCCGGGGGAACCCGGACCCCCTTTATCTTTGGAGTTC
>NW_022713683.1:683-969 GCF_011630105.1 Anneissia japonica
TTTGAAGAATTTAAAAGTCATTAAAAGACACCACAGAAGTCGGGAAAGCTCATTTCCCGCCACCTAGGAATCAAAATTTTCCCGTGGAAGAACCACAGGACCTCCCCCCACCCCAACCCTTTGTTTTTGGGATTTATCGATTCATGGAAAAACTACGTATGCAACTTATTCAATCTTTTTTTATGTATGTATACAAAGTATACATACATAAGTATACAAATACATAAGGCCTAATTACTGTAATAACAATGGGAAAAAATTATCTGACCGTTTTCAAGAGTGGAAA
>NW_022713684.1:0-1490 GCF_011630105.1 Anneissia japonica
AGTACTAACAGATTGTCATTTAATCACTCTACTTCTTAGCTTGTTTACTATCATTTGCTATCACCGTATCTTAGAGACGTTGCAAAGGCAATCATAAATTCATTAGTTAGGGAAACCACACTTCTAGATAAATGTACCTAAAAAAACACCTTGTCTGTAATTCCTTGTAATTAAAATTAAGATTTATTACATTTTAATCATAATTTTAACAAGTTTCAATAAGTTAGTAAATTAGCTGGGCAATTGGACTTTCAATGCTAGTGACTCATGGAATACAGATACTTGTAGTTAGCTTAACATTAGGTTACATATTACAAAGAACTGCAATACACTATGTTGTACTGACTCACCCATAAAAACAATATCATAATTGTTGATTGAGAGTTACTAACAAATTTTAAATACAAATCTTCATACCTAGAGTCATCAACAATATCGGACCAGCTAATTCCTTCTGACGAAGGTAGTTGTCATTCCCCTTTCTGAAAATACTTTTTAAATTGATTAGCTACCTTGTTCCAGTAGACCTCACCAGGATTGTTTCCACTGTCATAGACTGAAATGCTTCTGTGCAATCAACAAAATAAATGCATTGGTTTAGTTACAAGATACATGCTACAATTATGTGCCCAAAATCCAGGATGTATTTTTTTTCTTTATCTGAAGTTTTAATTGTTTAGTGTTGTGTTTCCATCAGCAATTATGTTATTTTTTCCAGCAACATGTGAACAAAAAACACTCCAGAAACTTTATTCCCATTTCAAGCCTAGGAGATTTATCCAGTCCAGAGCGAAACTCAAGTCAAGAAGAGTACCTTGATCTTCTATCATAGAAGACATTTTTATTAAAGGATAAGAGTCCAATAGCATGGTGTTTGGGATGTTATGTGGTGTAGTAGCAATGGGGTTAAAGCAATGCAATTCTATAATTATTATTTGTACAGTAGTTACTGTGCTGTGGATTAAACATATTTTAAATATTGATTTCTATAGAGCAAAGGAGTCACTTACTTTTATTCAACAAAAATATCCAATACCAACAATTATATTATTAATGATTACGGATCGCCGGAAGCATTTTTCTTGCCTACAGTACGGAATACGAATTAACGTTTTTTGTTGATGTCTACGCAAAATTCAATGTACTTTACATGTAAGAAATTTATGTATGCTGGCTTCATAAAATGGAAATGATTTATTTACGAGTTATAGTGTTGAAATATTGAACGAGAATTTACCCAACTAACCCGTAACTTAACCCTAACGTTCCCTAGCTTTTCCCCGAATTTATTTTTTTTTTAAACACGACCAGAAACATGCTAATTTTCACTTTCTGCTGATGTCTAAACTAACACAAATTTACTTGTTTATGTCCATAAATGAATAGAATTTCGCATCTTTAAAAGTAAAACGTATATTTTGAGGTAATTGGTTGATATTTTGTGATTAAAAATTTCATTTTAGGTGTAATCAATTACAACAGTCCCTTAA
>NW_022713685.1:0-1025 GCF_011630105.1 Anneissia japonica
AAGCTCCCAAACGCGTCTGTGAAATGCCGTTTGGAAGCTTGTCGTTCGAGCCGTTTATTCCGTTTAGAAGTTAACTCCTCCCCTTTTCATATGGCTGACTGCTCGTGAAGGGCAAAATGTTAAACGCGTTCAGCGAAATTTGGAATTTGATCGTGATTTAAACAACTTCAAAACTTGTTCAGTGTCCCTACCGTACCTAGGCTATGTAGGCCTAGGCCTATATTTATAATAGTTGTAGCCTGGTAGTAAAATGCTAGCCTACGCCAGGTGACAGTTCACGAAGAAATGTTTATAATAAAAGCCTAAA
Source organism: Anneissia japonica (assembly GCF_011630105.1). NCBI lineage: Eukaryota > Metazoa > Echinodermata > Crinoidea > Comatulida > Comatulidae > Anneissia > Anneissia japonica. The sequence goes on from NW_022713685.1 coordinate 308, forward strand.
TTTGAATTATTTTTCTTGTTGGGGAAACCCCAATGTTTCTTGTATTTTAGTAGGCTAGGCCCTACCGTTACCTGTAGGTTTTATAGAAGAGAAAGCAATCGCCAGTAACCAGGGGCGGATTTAGGGGGGGGGCCGGCCCGGCCCCGGCCCCCCTTTTGGGAGGTAAAAAAAAGAAAAAAAGAAGAAAAAAAGAGAGAAAAAGAAAAAAATGATAGCACAGAATGCCTCAAATGTTATGTTCGGGCGTCTAGAACACAAAAATTTCGCGGGGGCATGCCCCGGACCCCCTACGACAGTGTTGTCTCAATCGGCCCAACTTTCGGCCCCCCTTCCGGTCCCCCCTTTTGGACATTTCTGGATCCGCCCCTGGTAACCTTGCTACCCAGATTATATTGTGCGATGTTCGAATTGACCTATCAAAACAAGTACCTTTTTGCCCAACTTTCTAATTCCCACGTGCCTGCACAGCCCGCACAATACAGCATATAAACACTGACCTGGATCAGCCGCAGTTAAAGAAGTTCGTTGTGACGATCACGTGATATCGCACGTAGAACAACGTATGCTACGGCATTGTGTTTTACTTTGTAGGCTATATGAAATTAATACATGTTTGTATTATTATATATATCATTTTATTTTTTTTAAATGGTTAAAACCATGGCACATGTTTATATTGCTGAACAAGGGAGTCGGCTATTCCCTTCTTGCGGAGGAG
>NW_022713686.1:0-984 GCF_011630105.1 Anneissia japonica
CTAATGTACTGTAGGGCAGACGAAACCATTTGGTAAATACTATAGGGCCTAGCTAGTTAGTAGTAGTAATACATGAACTTGTTTCTTCTTCGTCTGACCCCCTGTATGTATGATTGTTTTAATTTATATTTTGGAGAAAATAAATATATTATTATTATTATTATAGGCTACATGGCATATATGCCCAGGCCTCTAGAGACCTAATCAAAACCTAGAGATGGCCAGCCACACGGTGCATACAAAGGCTAGGCCTAACCTACCTCTGCTGCAGTGAGTGCTGGCTGTACTGAATTACGCTAAAGCTAGGCCTACCATCCAATACCATTAGTAGTATCCAATAAACAACTTACTTTTTCACAGCTATTATTTCATTATTATTGTTTTTAACGACAAGTGGACCTTCTTACCTCTTTCCATCCTTCGGAAACCTAAAGAATGACAGGTCGGGGCAATTTTTTTGCCGATTCGAGCAATTTATAGCTGAGCAATGACAGCCCGACATTACGAAAGCCGGTTGTTTACATTGACTTCCAGGTATTCCCTCATACTGTCTGGTTCATATTTGCTTGCTCGCATGGCGCCCATGGCGATTTCACTTTTTCGATCGCAGTTATCTATGGGGTGCCATACGCAGCAAAAGTCCATGTTAAAATCAAAATGTGATTGCAAAATTCAATGTCTAATTTATCAAAACGTAGGCGTAAATTTCTCAAAACGTAGATCTAGTTTCCCAAAATGAAGTTCAAATTTTTCAAAATGTAGTTCTAATTTCTTTAAAATGTAATTCAAATTCAAAACGTAGGTCTGACTTGATCAAACACCCTCTCCAAATTCTATTCCAAAACGTAAACCAAAAACCAGCCTGGTTTGAAATGTATTTGACAGCAACACTAGAAACGGACTTTTGCTGCGTATGGCACTAGACTTGCGAAATGTAAATCAAAACTAATCAGCCAAGCATGACGTGGGCCTGTCCCATTAATG
>NW_022713686.1:1013-1184 GCF_011630105.1 Anneissia japonica
GGGGAATCATTTTTCGCTGCAGTCCAATGCCGTGAACAACGCTTCCCAGTGCGTCTGCTAATTTTTAATGGTCAGGATACCGCGATCACGAGCCCTATGCTTGGCGTTATAGGTTAGGCTTATGTGGGCTGGGATTTGCAACAAGGTCTTGGACTAGGCCTCTATACTATA
>NW_022713687.1:0-774 GCF_011630105.1 Anneissia japonica
TCCTAGTCAATCAAATAACCTTTTCACTTCAGACTAGGAATCATGTTATAAACTTATATATTGCTATATATATATATGTATATATGCATGTATGTGTATATGTAGGTATATGTACATGAGTATGTATGTGAGTGTTTTTGAATATGTGTATTTATATAGATGTATGCAGATAATAATAGGTGCATTATAAAGAAACATTATTGGTCAGCATGATTATCCGACCTTGTAGTACTGTATGTGTGTAGGTAAATGTATTAACCTTAAAATGTATATGAGAAATTTATATGGTGTTATTTCAAAAAAAATAAATAAATAAATTTAAGAAAAAAAATTAAATATTAAATGTTTATGTGTGTATGATAATAAGGTGCGTATGTATACACATATATGTATATGTATATGAGGGGATCTGCACATTGTATGTGTTCTAAATCGTATACACAATTCTGAATGGATGCACTTTTTCAAAAATTGTTTTTGAGATAATGATTTAATTTAGAATGTTAACGTAAATGATAATGCAGGTAAAACCGAAGTTGAACAATTTAGTCAGCCATGGTGGACTGACCCCCATATCCTGTGCAATTTAATTTTAATTTCCTTGATTCTTTATATTTTTTATGTCGTTGATGACAAAAAAAAATGTAAAAAATAACAAAAAGAGAAAGAAATAAAGGTGGGTGAAATTCCCACAAAAGAGAAAAAAAAAAAAGTTGTTACAGATCTGGTTCGGTAATCGACAAAGTCACCAAGGAGGCATTACTTCAATGGAGT
>NW_022713688.1:0-831 GCF_011630105.1 Anneissia japonica
ATGCAACATTGCAAGGGCTCTAATATTCGTGCAGCGAAATCAAATATTACATGTCGTTTTAAAGGGCCTATTATATCATTAGCATGGTAACATCAATGTGTTTTTCAAAATCAGACACCCCCCACACTTCACCTTCGCCCCCCCCCCCATTTCAAGACATCTAGATACGCCACTAACTTACATGGCCAGATGAATGAAAATACTCAATCGATGTGCCACCAAATCGTAACCTGCCTTCACCATGCCCTCACGATGTCACCGGGGACGCAACTGCCAACAAACTATTTTTGGCAGCGGAGGGACGCTTAATCAACAAACTACCGGGTTTCTGGGTTGATTTGCAAAGTACTACATAGCTCAACTATTTTTCACTAAGGGGTTAATTGGTAAAAGTCGCACACAAATCATACGACGTCACTGACAAAGCCGGGGACGGCAACTCGATTTTGAAATTTTCCGAATAAAGTTATACTAAATAACTTCTAATGACGAACTATTGTCTTCAGTTGTCTTTGTTGGTCAACTGTCATTTTATCTATTTTTTTCGGTATTATTACCATTCTCAATAATCTATAAAACTCTCACATAACAATGTCACGTTAGATCGATCAGTGGGTACGCCGGTAGGGTGAATTTTCGTCGGAAGGTATCAAGATGATAAACAGTTTCATTAGATAAATTCTTACTTATGTTAACTACACGCTTACCTAAGATAATACTGACACTGATTTCAAATCACAGTCAAGTAGTTAAAAATCACCTAAAATCACCTTATTTTGCGAATTAGCGCCCCTCAACTGATCATCGAGCTCCCCCACCCCAACTTCACTT
>NW_022713688.1:854-3039 GCF_011630105.1 Anneissia japonica
CATTTCAAGACATCTAGACTTATATGGCCAAGATGAATGAATTGTAACCAGCCTTCACCATGCCCTTACGATGTCACCGGGGATGCAACTGCCAAAAAACTATTTTTGTCAGCGAAGGGACACTACCAATAAACAATCAACAAACTACTACTATTGTCTTCAGTTATCTTTGTTGGTCATTCAGCTGTCATTTGATCTATATTTTCGGTGATATTACCATTCTCAATCATCTATAAAACACCAACGTAACAACGTCACGTTAGATCGATCGGTGGTGACTCCGGTAGGGTTAATTTTCGTCGGAAGGTATTAAGATGATAAACAGTTTCATTGGACTAAATTCTTGCTTATGTTAACTACATGTTTACCTAAGATTATATTGATACTGGTTTCAAATCACGGTCAAGTTAAAAATCACCTAAAATCACCTTATTTTGCGAATTAGCACCNTGAAAACATGATGGGTGAGTGCTGTCTCTTATACACATCTAGATGTGTATAAGAGACAGCCTTCCCCCATTATGTTAACCACACTTACCTAAGATTATACTGACACTGTTTTCAAATAAAATAACTGACAACTTTGGTTTGTATCAATGTTTTGATAAGTACATAAAACTATGTCACAAATACGTATGCAAAAATGCATAGGGCGATTGTTTTTTTCGTACGAAACATTTGCATGTGAAACTTCACTCTGGCCGTCTTGACTGGTGTAGTACCAGTAGTATAGGTACATTCCTATCAAAGGCTAGAGCAAAAGAGGCTAAACTAGGGGGCTTAGTTACAAGCTGAGTTAGGTACTACCTGCTATCCCCCTCCCATTTGAAAAAAATTAAAACATGAAATTAAAATGGAACAGTGAATAAAAAAATAATATTAAATAATAATAAATTAAATATATCATTCCAGCATTAATGAACTTGGCCTAAGCCTTGTAATGTAATTAATATTAAATAATAATAATAATAATAATAATAATAATAATAATAATAATAATAATATTAATAATTATAATAACAATCATAATATTATTAATAATAATATTAATAATAAAAATAATAACAATAATTAAATAACCATATATAATTTCCCCATTAATTAACTTAGGCCTAAGCCTTTGTAATCAATAAGCACCTACAGTACAATACTATATTAGGCCTATAATTATCTACTAGGCCTCATTCACTCATTGGTACGCTGCTATTTTGGCAGGTCCTATGATGGCATCCTTATTTTAGAGCTGTCTATTCTCAGCTTTTCTTTCAATTTCATAATAACTGTCACTCTTTTTCATATTTGATCAATAAATGCTGTTTTTTCCTTCCTCTTTTTGCTTTCGCCTGAAGGGCGCCTTCTAAAACTGTTTTGATTAAGTGATCACATTCTCTTATATATTTCAGGTCGTCAACACGATCCCACCACCCTAAAGCTGCATCTAGTTTGATCTGATCGAAAATATATATTAGGGCCTAGTTTTTGGAAATAACCGATGCTCATTACAATTTATTTACATAAACTTGAGATCCATGTATACATGAGATGAGAACACATAAAATCGGTTGATCATCAGTGTTGAATTTCGGTCCAAGATTGGGCTGAATCCAGGAGGTATTAAACGGCTGAACTGTCTGCTTGGCCGAGTTGCCAAACATTTTGGGCCGAGTTAGCTTGGGCTGAGATTATATAGGAGGAGGGGATAGGAGGAGGGGGGGGGGGGCGAGCCGACCCCAATCCACTTTTGGAAACGAAAAAAAAAGAAAAAAGAAAATGAAATTATTGATCATTCAAAACGCTTCAGGGGTTATTTCCGGCGTCTAATAGGCCTACAAAAATTTCCCAGGGGCATGCCGGACCACCTTGGGTATAGGCTAGTTTTGTCTATAGATCGCCCCCTCCCACCTTTTGGACATCTCTGGATCCGCCGCTGAAAAGCATATACTGTGCTTTTGAAAACATGATGGGTGAGTCAGGGAGGAGCCGTATTTATATATTATAGGACCTTAATTAAAAGGTAAAATATTGGAAGACAACAATGCTGTGGAAAAACACTTGATGGGATAGCTAGGCCTATTAGTTAAAATAATAAATAAAATGAAATGAAGGATTAAGCATCAAATCCCCACAATCCTCCGTCGTCCGACACCACGACGAAATCGTCGGACCAAAAATAATAATTTGCCTA
>NW_022713689.1:0-523 GCF_011630105.1 Anneissia japonica
ATATAATACAGTATATATTGTAGGATTCTTGATTCCCTGACCCTGGCAGCTCTCCCATCCGGGAAATTGGCCATTCCAATTCCTCCACTCTTCCCCGTTGGGAACATCAGACCTGATACGTCGACTCTGGCGGCACCACTGGGTATCAAGTAATAGTATTGAGAATAGTGTTGCTTTCATTTTAGGTGGAAGAAAGGCGCTTATTTAAACAATCATTAAATTTAACATTTGGTATAATTTAGAATATTTCCCATCAGATCATAATTTGATTTGGATCACTGGTCACGAAGAAAGGTATAGGCCTACTAAACAATTAAGTATTGCGGACGCATAAATAACGTTAAATGTTTTGATTTTAAAGAAGATAGAGAGAAATTAATGTGATCTACCAGTATTTTAATGATGGTACCGGTAGTTCGAATGGAGGAATTATTGTCTTGCTTAAACAGTTTGTTTATCACCTCCCCATGCTACAATGTAGCTTGCAACAATAGAAATCCTGATCATTTTACTTGTAAATATT
>NW_022713690.1:0-603 GCF_011630105.1 Anneissia japonica
CCTCCCAGAAGTTGTTTTACATTCTAATATAATGCTTTTTGCGGATGACACGAAATTGTTTAGAGCGATTCAGTCAGATTTGGACAGAATATTGCTTCAATCTGATGTAAATGCATTGTATCAGTGGTCTAGGGATTGGCAGCTACCGTTTAATTTAATGAAATGTAAGGTGATCCATTTTGGTTCTAAGAATATCAGATCAGATTATTTTATTGGTGAAGGCCCTTCCAGAGTTGGTATTGAGTGTGTGGAAGAAGAGAATGATTTGGGAATATTAATTGACAATCAATTAAATTTTTCTGCCCACACTACTACAGTTGCTAGATCAGGAAATAAGATACTTGGTATGATAACAAGGTCTTTCAAATATCTTGATTCAAAAAGTTACATGAATTTGTATAAGGCAATGGTTAGACCTATTATGGAATATGGTGGTAGTGTTTGGATACCTCTGTACCAAAAGGACAAGGACCGCTTAGAAAAAGTTCAGCAACGTTCTACTAGACTAGTATCTGAAATTAGGGACATGAGTTATGAGGAGAGGTTAAGGACCTTGGAATTGCCTACTCTGATATTTAGGAAGAAGAGGGCTGATGTTTTACA
>NW_022713691.1:0-2072 GCF_011630105.1 Anneissia japonica
CTACGCTAAAATGCGCAAATAATGACCTAGGCATTATGGGCAGTTGTAAGTCCATCCATCCATCCATCCATCCGGGTGTGGGGTATGCCTTCAAAATTGGAAGGGCGGGGAGGGGGGAGGTGAGGGTGGTTGCCACCTAAGAAATTTTCTATGGTGTATTTTATTTTTTATTAATTTTTCATGATATTATGGGCTTGAAACTTTCTATGTAGGTTAGAATAATCATTTCCCACTACAGTATTATAAACAAAAAACCCATGAAATGTCCGATTTTTAGATAAAAATTTTTACTTTAACGTACTTACTCCGTATTTTCGAGGGCGTGCTTATATTATGACATCACAGTCACAATACAAGGTATTAAGGCCTATTTATACCTCAACGATAACGATAAAAAAAAACTAAAAAGTAATTGTTCAAATAGAAAATAAAAGAAATGAAAAAAGTTTATAACTAAAACGATTCGATAACGATTTATAGATATGCGATAACAACATATTTTGACAAATCAAATAAGATGATGTCATAATCATGGAAAACATTAAAATCGTAGTAGTAGCAACGATTTTATCGTTTTACCATGATTATGACGTCATCTGATTGATCACTCACCCCAGATGAGAAAACCTTACCAAGGAAAACCCAATATGGGATTCAATAACAGAAAGGGAATGAAGAAATAGGATGTCAGGTAAGAATGAATGGTCATTCAACATTTACGGCAGGCAGCCTGTCATGCCATTTGCCAAAGTGGCTTTCTTTAACTTCAGATGAAGAGATCATTCAAATAGTATTTGGGACCAAAAAAAAAATCCCCTTTTTCCTCATTTTGCTCGAAATAATGTCTCCTTAATAACAGGTGTCCTTTAATAGGAGAGTCCCAAAGAAGGAGTTCTACTGCATTGTCTATTTCAATATTAATTTGCGAGCCAGCAGGGGCGGATCTAAATTTTTATTACAAAGTTTTAAAGCATAAGAACCACTTTTTTAAAAGTGTTCTTCAACAACAAGAACGGTTAGCTCAGTCGGTAGAGCATGAGACGCTTAATCTCATGGTCGAGGGTTCCTATCCCTCATTGGATGTATTTTTTTTACCTAACTTTACCAAAAGAGACCTGTAGGCCAATGTTGGATGAGTGAAGTATTGATTGCTTTATTATTATTGGTTCCAAAACTCTTTTTATAAAATGTTTATAATGAGACTGGTGATTTAGACAATACAGTTGTTCAAACTATGATTGTGAAAAAAATACAAACCAATTTATGAGATTATTTTGCAAATTGTTTAATAACTGATAAACACAACCCTTTCAACACATAACATTTAACTCAACCAAAAACCTATTGTTTATTCAACATTTTTTCTATGTTAAATAAACGTTGAAAATATTTTGAGATTTTAAATTCACAGTAACTACGTAAGTTCAACATCTTTTCAACGTCAGGTTAAAATATAGTTTGCATTTCAATTTCAAATCAACATTGAAAATGTTAGTTTTTCAACCAAACTCCTATTGTTTATCAAATGTTTTTTCAACGTTAAATACACGGTGCAAATATGTTGAGGTTTTAAAGTTACAGTATGAACATTTGTTAAATGTTTTTTCAATGTGAAGTTAAAATATAGTTTTTTATACAACTTTATTTCAACATTGAATTCACTTTGAAATCTAGTTGAGATTTTAACATAACAATTACAATGTTTATTCTACATTTTTCCCACGTTAACTCTAAACATAATTTTTATTTCAATGTAGAATCAACATTGAAAATGTATAGGTGTAATTTTGCCCTACCTGACGTGGAAATGTACCGAATACTCAGTACATTTGAAAACAACTGCGAAAAAAAAATTGCAAGACCCAAACCCTAAGTAAATTTTTCAGACGAACACCCAAGCCCTAAATAAATTTTTCAGATGAAGACCCAAGCCCTAACTAAATTTTTCAGACGAAGACCCAAGCCCTAACTAAATTTTTCAGACGAAGACCCAAGCCCTAAGTAAATTTTTCAGACGAACATCCAAGCCCTAACTAAATTTTTCAGACGAACATCCAAGCCTTAAGTAAATT
>NW_022713692.1:0-3226 GCF_011630105.1 Anneissia japonica
TCAAAAAGGCTAGGTATATCGTTTACGAAAATATTGAACAAAAGGGGGCCTAAAATTGAACCTTCTGGCACCCCAGAGAGAACAGGAAGTAGATTTGATGTTTCGCCTTCAAGGATCACTCTCTGGGATCGACCACTAAGGTAACTTTTAAACCAAGAAAGTAAAATGCTATTGACACCATATTGATGAAGTTTAGAAAGCAAAAATTTATGTGACAATTTGTCAAAGGCTTTACTGAAATCTGTGTATATGATATCGCATTGTTTTTTAGAGTGCATGGCTTCATACACGGTAAACATTAGTGTCGCGAGATTAGTGTCGTGTTGTTGTTCAGATATTTTGAAATAGGAAGGGCTAAAGAAGACGAACACAGTTTAAGGACCTGATTACTTATTGGATCATTTCCAGCTGTCTTATGTGTGTTGATGCACCCCAAGAGTTTAACAACCTCATCTTGCTGAATATTTATGTTGTTGAGGACATCACCATACACCTCAGGCAGAGCCGGACACTCGGAAAAGTCAGAGAAAGCAGAAGCAAAAAAATCGTTAAATAAAATAGCCTTCGTATGCGGACTGTCAGCGACCCTGTTCCCGTTGCAAATGTGAGTTGTAGTACTTACAGATTTTCGTTTAGATTTAATCCAAGTCCAAAAGCGTTTTGGATTTGTTCCAAGATCAGAAGAAATAGACTGTAAGTATTGTTTCATATTTAAGATTAGAGGGTATTTTAAAGTTTCTTCTGGCCTCCCTGAAATTTTGTTCAGATATTATTGATGGAAATTTTCTCAATATTTTATGATGATATTCTTTTGACTTTAAAGCCTTTAGAAGTTCGGCGTCAAACCAAGAAGGAATTTTCTTCCGTAGTTTGGTAATAGGGACAAGGTCCCTGACAGCCGCATCATCAAGGTCATAAAATAAAGTAACACGTTCGTTAACGTCGTCCGTAAATTCAAGGATGTTCCAGGGAATTCTATTAAAAGTTTCAGTTAATTCACCAAAATAGGCTCGTCTGTAATTAAAATGATAACGATTATTATTTCTAAAATTAATATTATTATTATTATTATTATTATTATTATTATTATTATTATTATTATTATTACTATTACTATTTACAAATTGAAGTGATAATGAAATAGATGGATGGTCAGATACAAAAATATTCTCTCCTACAAAAATATTAGATATTATATTAGTGTTATTGTACAAAGCTAAGTCATGGATTTTGTTATTGCACGTTTTGAACTTGTTACAATGGATGACAGGGTCCATAAATAATTCAGAAAATGAATTTGATGGTACACAATATGTTCCATCATTAATATTCTATGTGATATCGGGTAAGTTGAAATTACCAAGTATCAACAAGTTATGGAAAGGATAGCTTTCAATGGCCTTATCCAGTGCTTCAACAAACAAACCCAGATTATTTCACTATTATTAGCATCTTCCAAATGTACAAGCCTACGATGTTTAAAATAGTTTGAAATAAAAGCAGCTACACCATATTATGATATTCACTTTTAACCAATCACAGGCTCAGAATTACGCCAACAGGGTCATAATTATTGCGGCGTTAACTTGTTTGATAAAAGCACCGCGCGCCTTGAGTAGCTGGCGCAAGGGCCACACTAATGGCCAATCATATTCCTTCTTTCATGTTTGCAAAATTGAACGAAAACTGGGCGCGCACTATCGCTTTTGGAACCATTCAATACATGAACCGTGAGCAATGGATGTGCCAAAAATAAATTTCCTTCAAGTACGCCTAAATGCATCTATCTAAATGCATCCATCAATAGTCACTGAAGCAGTTAATGATTAGGATGATGGGTATTTCAGCCTGAACTAAATAGTCCTCTATCTAGCCTAGGCCTAGGGTAGGCCTGCCTAAGCCTAGCTAGGCCTAGAGTTACGTCAATCATTACACATTAAAACATTATTAAAAAACATTTAAAAAAAAACCATTAAAATTATTATTATTATTATTTATTATTATTATTATTATTATTATTATTATTATTATTATTATTGTTATTATTATTATTATTATCATTATTATTATTATTATTTTATTATATTATTATTTTTTTATTTATTTGATTTGATTTTATTTTTAAACATTAAAATCATTAGAATATTATTTTCATCAAGACGATTGAGAAAACAAAATGTGGGTCTTCTTTTTTCTGATCTTCGGTCTTCGTTTTGTAGACACCTATATAGGGTACTTATAAAAAGAAGAACCTTAAGTATTTCTGGATATTCCTCATTTTATTCCTATAAAATAATGAAATAGGTACTTGGCAACCGTTTTATGATGATTTTGAAATACTTTCAGTAAGATAATTGAGAAATAATTGGAGGTCTTCGTTTTTCGGGTCTACGGTATTCGTTTATTAGACACCCATATAGGGTGTCTATAAAACGAAGACTCCTGAAAATTTCACAAACAGACGCCTAAAAAAATTCGTAATTTTGATTTTGTGACAGCTTGGTGTATTATCATCAAAGCAAAAGAGAAAAAATAGGGGTCATCGTTTTGGGGTCTTCGGTCTTCGTTGTATATACAACCCTTGGCTAGGTCTATAAAAAAGATGAATGAAAATCGTTAAAAATCAGACTATTAGACCCCTGCACACTCCGTCCTGTGATTGGTTGAAAATGAATTACATTACGGCGGTTTTTATGAAGATAACGGCACTTTTAATTATGATTACAGCGTTATTATGGCCCTAATGGCTATCCATAAACGTGAGTATAGTTACTAGTTCCAAGACGTAACCTTCTACAGTTAGAACTAATACAAAATTGTCTGTGTAGCGTAAAAGGTGTTAATTGTGAGGACAGTGATATTAAATATATATTGTCTGGAATGTTAAACGTATGGAAACAAGCATATATATATATTATAACTAAGCCTTCATCTTACAGGCTGCCTACAACTTTGCGAGTATTCTATCTCATTAATTAACAATACCAAAAATAATATGCTATTTTTAATTGTACAATAGCACATAGTCGTTCAGCTAAGTTGGCAGCTGACTAGGCAGTTGGCTACTAGGCCTACAAGTGAATCGTAGTGTTGCGATTTGCGATTTTTTCCCTGGGCGTTAAGAGGCAGTGATAATTGGTGGCGCTATAGATTCAACGTAACCAGAGCCGTAGATAGAGAGAGTTTGGCCAACTCGGTTTCAATCACGTGACTTACACCGGCCATG
>NW_022713693.1:0-1091 GCF_011630105.1 Anneissia japonica
AACTTAACAGAGGCATTCACGGCGCCCTTGCCGGAAGAGAGAACTTCAGTCTTGAAGTGTTGTACTAAACTTAACTAAATTCAAGTTTCCCACTATAATCATACCAAGCCATCATTGGTATGTAAACCAATCACATACAAGCCTATAATCACATGATCACTCATTAACCAATCATAAAATATCAATGATCTCTATATAGTGACATATACAATGCCCAGCATCTGCCAGCTTGCATTGTCTCCTAAATAACCATGTGTATATATAAAATAAACATTTCACTTCCTTAATGTTGCTCTACCCGATATAATCAAATGTAACAAACGATGTAGAATAAATTCTACAATCACCAAGTATTAACAATTAAATACACATAATAGGTCTACATATACAGTACTCCATTACAGGGCGTTTCTTGTTAAGCTTTTGTTATGGAAATGAAGTTTATTGATTGTATTGTGTAAAAGCACTACACAATTAGAAAACAAATTCGCGCCTATAGAAAGACAATAGCAATGAAGCATGAAAAACTATGCAGTGCATTAACGCATACATTACACTGCAGTTCTAAATAAAATAAAAGTGATTTTTTAAAACTAATATAGCGATTTAAATTTAATTATTATGTATATATTAAGTAAAACAATATCACTTATAATTTATTTCCCACTAACTTCTAAATAGGCCGTCTTACAAATTAGCTCTATGTTTAAAAAAAATTAAAATGATACTGATAGTATATTCCAAGTATCGAAATGCACGCCATCGCGTCGTAATTAAATATTTCGACATTAATTACCGTAGGCCTATGTCATGTCAATTAATGTCGAAACATTGAATCCCAACACGATGGCGTGCATTTCGATACCTGGGTATATGTATATACTGTCTTATCCTGATTTTGTGAGCATTTCTAGGCAACTGTTTGTTTTGTTAGGCCAAAGTAAGAGACCTGATCAAATTCATAGTGTAACAAATTACAGTACTGTAATTGAAATTAGGTGCCGGCTTTTATTGCATACTGTCCCGACGTTGAATTTCCCACTGCCCGACTTTTGATTTATACCTCCACTACATGATTAATTATATCAAAG
>NW_022713694.1:0-1037 GCF_011630105.1 Anneissia japonica
TTGTAATGCAGTAATCAATGCTGGAAACAAATGTTAATGCAATTACAAATGCAGCTGACAAGCATACACAAGCATTCATCATCATCATTAAAAGGGGTGGATTTGGAACCAACATTCATTGCAGTGGTGGATTCTTAAGGTAAGGGCCCTCACCCCCTCTCATAGAAGCAAAAGAAATTTTCAGATATGCATTCTGAACAACCACAATAGTGATGGTAACACCTCCAACCCTCCCCACTCGGACCATATGTCCCTAAATGCAGAGCTATATGCCCTCCCTGCAGAATGATCCAGATATAAATTGTACTGTCATTTCTTTTGTGACATAAAACAAAATCACCAAAAAGGGTATTTATTTATGAAAGTACTACTTCGACATTAGTATACAATAAATATATAATATATCTATTACAACAGTTTTTGGTTTCTAAAGAGACTTATTTCTGCAAATTCCCAGGGACTAAATAGAAATGTAAACACTTGCTTACTGGCTTTGTGTGAAGCAAGCTCTTGGTCGCCTAAAAGATTTCTCCAATGGCGTCTTTAGATAATATATAGGTATGTCCTCTGAAGAAAAAAATGAATCACTATCAGTAGGATCAGTATAAAATTATGATTAATCCTTAATAAAGTAAATATTGAAGTACTGGTAGAGCGGCCTTGAACATCTGAACTAAATAAGCCCTCTTGTAGTTTAAACTACACATGTTTATGTCAAAGCAAATTAACATAACAAATAAATCATGTGGATATATATTGTTTGAAGTGCGCATGCCCATATCCGAGGTCAATCAACATTAACCTATATTGTGTGCATGTTTATTTAAGTCAATTAATAAGTCAGGTTATGGACTTATTATCATAAATATTATTAAGTTTGAAGATTAGTTTCAGTATTTGGCTATCATATAACTATATTTTACAGAAGTGCAGACAGCAGAATAATAGCATAAGAATGGTTTTTTTTAAACGTGTAAACCTTTGACATTTGCAAATCAATATTAGATCATTACAAGGTTTGTTATACCAAATGATTC
>NW_022713695.1:0-880 GCF_011630105.1 Anneissia japonica
CATCAGTACACGTTATACATAGGCCTAATAGAACACATAGGCCTAAGCGTGATTTAAAAAAATCTGAAATCCGTAAATTTCGGCCAGGTCTTTTAAGATAGAAATGCGATATTGTGGTTCAATTTCGTTTTTATCCTTTTGCAAGTTTCTTTAAATGTTTGTTTAATAATACTACTACTAATCATGAGAAATTTGTTCTCGTTTCATTTTGACTATAATGGTAATGTGATGATGATGAATTTTACTATATAAAAGTGTCATTTCCGGTACTATTTCCTCAAATTTTCTCACCTCAGCCCCAGCCATGGTGGGGCTGAGGTGGTTGTGAAATCACGTTTTTGAAGTAGCCCTATGTAAAGTACATACTCAAAGACAATGTTTTTAAGCTTTTTTCTGTTTTTTTTCTATGGTATATCACACACACATTAATAAGAATAAGATCTCTATGGTTGTCAAAAATCCCTGATAAAAGATCATGTTTGTTTAATAATACTACTACTAATAGTAATAATAATAATAACAATGATGATATAATAACAATGATGATAATGACGATAGTAATAATTGATAATAATATTAATAGCAATAAAAAGTGAAGAAAATTGTGCTAAATGCGAAAAAAAAAGTTGTGATTTGTTGATCATACTATAGTATATATAGTTAAAGCTTATTTTCATTTCATTTCATTTATTTATTAGACACAAAGGTCCTGGGACTTCTAAAGAAGCAATAGCCTCTGTGACTCAATGAGTCAGAAGTCCCAGCAAAACACCAAAAACATCAAAAATATTTACAATATATTAAGTTAAAATTTCTAAAAAGTAACAAAAAAATATAAAAATTATATCTACATCTGAATGCTAAAAAGATACGATTTGAA
>NW_022713696.1:0-733 GCF_011630105.1 Anneissia japonica
TTCGAATGTCCGATCTGTACAGATGACCGCACCAGCTGTAATGTCTTTCTTCCGGGTCCATCTCGTCAAATGATTTGGTTTCTTGTCACCCGTGCAGATTTATACCGTTTTTGTGTGCTGGTAAAGAAATAACAACGACAAACTACGATGTTGTCTTCCAAATTCTTGTTTTTTTATTTATTTTTTTCCCCGAATTTTGTAAGTACTAACAGAATGAACTTTGATTATCGTAACGATATCGGTCGTGTCCACGTTGATTTCCAACCACGTTATTCCTTCTTGGAGTTAAAGATTCGTTCGAATATTCATTCCTCTTTACCGCTACTTCTTCTTCGACTTGTTCATTTGATCGTAGCTGTAACGAAATGAAAGAAAAACAAATACGTCAGATACAATAACAACAAATACAGAAACAACTGGAAAGAAAAATGTACTACCGTCGTTGCATACCTGTTCGAACAATTTGCGTCTCGTCGAAGGTGCGCAAGGTTGACCGGCCTTAAAGAAAATGTATTCGTTTTTCATCAGCTCCGCTTCCTCCGAACGTTTCGGGGTAACGAACTGCTGGGCGTCGTCCAAGGAACTGAGATCGTACGTAGAAGGTTTTCGTTGCATGTTTGTCACGTTCATCTAGAGAATATAAAATAACTTTGAATCGACGTGTGCAATTATAGGCCACTTCGTAAGGTACCCTTGACGTCACCGAAGAACATCATGACGTCAATATCTGTAG
>NW_022713697.1:0-759 GCF_011630105.1 Anneissia japonica
GTTCTGGAGCAGATACAAGGACAGATGAAATCGTGCTTTACTCACTCCGAGTATCCTTCTCGTCGAACTTTAGTCCGAACGGTTTACGGATACGCGATCTCCACGTACCTCTTCAACGGGTTGGTTCCGTTTGCCTACTTGATGACAACATTCGCGCAGGAGAAGACGATGGCTTCGCAGATATCGTCAGTTTCGATAGGATTTTTTTACATGTTCCTGATATTTTTCATTTTCTTGAACGGGTGGTCGTTATGCACGGCTACGAGTGCGTGCAAAGCACTCGATCGTGGCCACGAAGAACGGCCCACCGCATCTCTCCCGTCTCATCCTCCCTCTTACGAGGAAGCGATGGGCATTGTTTAAATAAAGAAAGTTAACTATCACGATTTATACAAAAAGTATGTAGATTTTAGGAGATTTTGACAAATAAATAACAGAAAAAAAATATGAAAAAGTCTAATTATTAGTTTTTTTTCTTCGTTGTACTTTTCGACTTTTCTGGACTTAGAACAAATTTCGACTTTTCTTGACTTAGAAAAAATTTCGACTTTTCTGGACTTAGAATTTCGACTTTTCTGGACTTAGAAAAAATTTCGACTTTTCTGGACTTAGAAAAAATTTCGAGATTTTTGGAATTAGAAAAAATTTAGACTTTTCTGGACTTAGAAAAAATTTCGACATTTGTGGACTTAGAAAAAATTTCTACATTTGTGGACTTAGAAAAAATTTCGACTTTTCTGGACTTAGAAAAAATTTCGA
>NW_022713698.1:0-937 GCF_011630105.1 Anneissia japonica
AAATTTCGAAATGAGGCCGGGGGGCCTGGGGTAGGGTGATTGTAGTTGTGATTGATCAAAATGAGATAGTGACATAATAATAATAATAATAGATGATGACTAAGCATAGGGGTTAAGATATCAATAAACGAAGTTTCAAAACAAGATCTAGCACGCCAAGCAGGAAATATTAAATATAAATGAACACCACAAAACAGATAATAATATCTACCAAAGTCAAGGGTTAAAGATTTGCAATAGGCTCTCACGGGAATGTGTCCACTGATAAGATAAAGAAGCAATTCTACGAAGGCAATAAAAACTCTTTTTCCATGCAGGGTTCCGTCCTTACACATGATTTGCCTTTTCAACCCATACCGCACAGTGACCTTTAGTTATTTTTCTATTGAGAATGAATTTATTGTAATTTGATTTGAAATGACATATGAGAATAAAATTATCTAAAGGAAGTTTTACCAGAGTCGGATGCCGCTAAAGCAGGACATTTGGAAGAAAAAGAACACGAAAATGAAAAGATAATAACTACACAAAATAGGCTCCTAACCAAGAAGCTGTTTTATGTTTTTGGTATGGCAAACGAACGGCATATAGGCCTAACAAAGGTTATTGTACTTGGCATCAACCTTCAAAAAAAGTATTATAATGATAAGAAATTTTCTAAATAAAAAATTCAATTAGGCCTAAAATAATTTCTAGTATTTACTTTTTGTAAAATAGAATATTGATATATTCATAGTTAAAAATAAGATGATGACTTCCATATACTGTAATGAATGCAGGATTGGAAGAGATGGAATTTTTGAAATTTCATAAATTTTTTAATTGTGTGGCTTATTAACGTAGGCCTACATGTATTGGAGGGATGTGACATGAAATAAAATTTATTAAATTACAAGAGTAGCTAAGCTCAGTCAACTAAGCATGTCATAGCAACTGT
>NW_022713699.1:0-540 GCF_011630105.1 Anneissia japonica
GGGGGGGGGGGGGGGGGGGGGGGGGGGGGGGTTACGACGAACCGCCCGAAAACTGGAGAAGGTCCACAAATATTGATATTCGTAGATATATTTACAATGTTCTCCAGAGTATTGGAGATAAGGGCCCACTTTCCACTCAAACGAACCTCCCACAAAAAATAAGTCACGTCACGGACCCGTTACAAAGTGCAACAGTACAAGCGTCTGTTCCCAACTCGATCTCACGATCAGAAGCTGAACACCTTATACGCTGTGCCGGCCACAGGCTTTTAGTAAACTAGAAATGTAACATGGTGGTAATTAATGAATACAGGTAAAAATATTGGGAGGGTATAGCTAGACAATTTCACCCTTTTAAATTGTTATTAGATCCTTTAGTAGGATAATACTGTTCTCCTATCCCAGCCATTTCCGGCCATCTAGAAGTCCCAACTTAAAAAATAATCTGGTTTTGGGCGGAGAGGACACCCCGCCCATAACACTGCGCACTATAGTTACACCCATAAATACTTAGGCTCCCACCCCCCCCCCACCCCCGTT
>NW_022713700.1:0-634 GCF_011630105.1 Anneissia japonica
GACGTACAACACTTCGATCATCGAGATCAGTGAATGATATTTCAAGTTGTTGACGTGTTACCTAAAAGAGGTATCGATGCGCTACTATTGGTCAAGTCAATGTTTAGAAGAAAAGAATAAATTAAGTCTAAAGCACCCGGTATTCCAAGGTGGTCCAAGTATTAATCGGGCCCGCCGTTGCTTTTTTTCGGTGATCGGACGAGAACCGGTGTTTTCAACGTATTATGACCGTAGAAAAGGAAGAACCAACAGTGCAAAACTTCGATCATCAAGCTTATTGAATTATATTTCAAGTTGTTGACGTGTTACTTAGGAAAATATTAAGAAGACTATATGTTTTGTTTCAACATTATCAAACAAATAAAATTCAAAGGGTACGTAATTGAGAAGGTCGACTGCAGTCGACCTTCCCAATTACGAACTTCTCAATTACGAACCTTCTATTTTACGAACGGTGTTTGGCCGATGACGTCATCATGCGATCGTAAAACGGTTTTAGGTAACTTTTGAAAGCTATTATCCATGTGAATTTTGAGTGCTTTTGTTCGTTTATTCTATTGAATAACAATAAACCTCAAGTGTATTAAAGCAATTGAACATCAATTGTGTTTTACGAGTCTTTATTTTATCAATT
>NW_022713701.1:0-677 GCF_011630105.1 Anneissia japonica
TGTGAGCCAGCGAGCCATGACGTCACGACAATAGATACGAGACGTTAACGAGTTATGCGAGGTATTGGCTGAGATTTGTGGAGTACAATTCAAAAAACAACTATAGGTCTAATAATGAATTATTATGATGTTAAATAGACAATGTTAGCTATCAAGGAGCAACATTGTTTTTCATTGGGACCTTCGTCCCTTCAAGGCTAGGCCTACCATCCTAGCTAGTCTAGGCCTGGCTAGCGCGACATACGGACGTTGGTACGAGTAGGTTAGTCTACAAACGTCGCCTAAAGTAATTGATTTTACCCGGCAGAACGAAAGAAGGAAACTCCGCTTTTCAGTCGTCTTAGACGCCTGTTTTTTGACAAACAATGACCTTTCAGAGGTCAAATTGCTGTCAAGAATATGAATTGGCTGCTTCGCAGCAATTAAATGTATACTGTATACATGCAGATGTTAATCTACCTAGGCAGAACACACACACACACACACACACACATTGTATCCTTCATCACTAAAGCATGCTTTTTGGAAAATATGAAGTCATACATCACTTCAAAATTCCCAGACACTTGCAAGCTCAGGGAACCACTTGGAAATAAGCATATCCAAGACTTACCTCAAGGAACTAAAAATCTATAAATTTCATACTTTTAATTTTTTACCTAATTTCAATGCTGATA
>NW_022713702.1:0-1204 GCF_011630105.1 Anneissia japonica
GTTCTCAGAGAGATAGAACACCAGACTATAAATCTTACAGAGAAGATAGTCGGAATTATAGGTCCAACAGAGAAAACAGTAGAGATCGGAAAAATTATCGAAACCAAAGCCCTTATCGAAATCATAGGGAACAAAGCCAAAGTCCTCACCAAAGACGAGATAATGAATATCATTACCAAAGAAATAGGAGTCCAAGTCCTTATTATAACAGAGATCAGAAACGTAGGAATTCTAGCCCTTATCCTCACAAACATAGAAATCAAAGCCCTAATTATAGAAAGTCGCAGTCCAGTCCACGACATCGGCAAGTGACTTTTGCGAAATCTCATTCGGAAAACTAGACGGAGCTGAGAACGAGGGTCAATTCTCAGCTCAGGAGATTGCAAGTAATGATAAAGAAAATGATGTAAATATTGTAAATAAATCTAAACCTTTAATTTCAGCTGTGATTAAGATAAATGTAGAAGGTAATGAGGTTAGTGCTCTAGTAGATACAGGAGCTCATATTTCTTTAATTAGTAATGATTTTAGGAAAAGTAATTCTTTCACGAAAACAAGGAAAATGAATAATACTACAGTTAAAGCATTGTCTGTAGATGGAACCCCATTAGATATATTAGGGAAAATTAAAGTAAATTTAACAAAAGGAACAATGACCATTCAACAAGATGTGTATGTTGCTAATGACATACATCAACCCTTACTTTTAGGTTGGGACTTTCTTACCCAAAATTCAGCTATAATTGATACTTACCATGGTGAATTAAAAATTCATGATACCAGCATGCCATTTATGGATAATAAACAATGTACCCTATTAACTTGTAATGTAACGATATCCAATGATGTAATTATCCCATCTGGAGTTGAGATGATAATTGAGGGAAAAGTTAAAGCACCCTGTAATGTACCACAACCACATGGTTATGATGGAGTTATGGAACCCAATGGGGATATTCAAATAGTATGTGCTAGAACTTTAGCTACTGTTGAAAATGGTAGAATACCCATTCTTATAATGAATCCTACTGATGAAAATATTAAAGTAACACGCAACACTCCTATTGGACAATTTTATTCTGTCTTGGACAGAGAAGGTGAAGAATATCAGATCAATTATATTAAAGATCCAATTTCTCATGAATCCTCTGAATCTAATACATCTAAACTTCCTATGGATATTTCCAAGGATAATCTTTCTGAT
>NW_022713703.1:0-525 GCF_011630105.1 Anneissia japonica
GTTGCTATCAGAATTATCTTCTTCATTCTCATATGCAACCTAACTCCAGAGTCTCTGCAACACTTACTTGAAATTGGAGGTGCCATCGGACCCGGATAAGCACATCGAGCATTTATATATGGCGCTCTACATAAAGAACACTGCAGCACCTAGGGCTATACAATTCAAGTGGGCAATAATAAATCAATTAAGTACAGTATTTAATTTATATTTAAAAGAAATTCAAAAGAGATAGAACCTCCACTAGAATGGAACATATACAAAGACACACAGTATGGTACAAACTTGCATTGAACTTCATAAAAAAATATGTATTTCATCCGAACAATTTAAATTATTAAATGTAACTTATCTTTTAAATAAACTCTATTACCTCACATCAGCTAAAGGGGGAACATAGATTAAGTGTTTAGTGCAAACAAAGGTACATGATTCAGGGGCGGATCCATGATTTGGAAGAGGGGTTCAAAACGTTTCCAAAAATACCCAAAATGAAAGGGGGTCCGGGGGTCCTCCCCATGGAAA
>NW_022713704.1:0-600 GCF_011630105.1 Anneissia japonica
ACATTTGACTACTTGTTTGCGATAAAGATAAAGATAACTTTTAAACCATTTGATTTCAGTGTCTTCAATGCCATAATTTTCTAATTTAGTTAGGAGAAGAGTATGATCAATGGAATCAAAGCATTTAGATATGTCGAGAAAACAGGCTCCAATCATTTCATGGTCATTCAAAGTTTCCATCCATTCATCTATAACTCGATGAAGGCAAGTGATGGTGGAGTGGTATTTTCTGAAGGCATATTGATCTACACTTATGAGATCATTTTTGTTTAAATAACTAACTAATTGATTTTGAATTTCTCTTTCAACAATTTTTGAAATATGGCAAACCACGGAGATGGGTCTATAGTTAGTCATCGTCTGCTTATATCCACTACCTTTATAGATAGGTGTTGTTTTTCACAATTTAGGTCAGGGTGGACACTATTTCTATTTAAATCCTTCCCTATAGTTCTGCCTAGTTCCTCCCATAATTTTTTTTGAGTTATTTTTGTATTTGTTTTCAACATTATCAAAGTAATTTGATTTTGCTTTTCGAATTTTGCTTATTACTAAGTTTCGTAGTTTACGATATTTGTTCAAATTGATATCACTCCCATA
>NW_022713705.1:0-1895 GCF_011630105.1 Anneissia japonica
ATTTTTTAAAAATATAGCAAAAAAAAATGCAACCTCTGATATTGCTACATTTCGGACTGGACTATCAGTTCCGTGTCGACCTGAGCCTGCCTTAATAATTAATATTAAAACTAACGGTAATAAAAACAACAATAATAATAACAACAATGACAACAATAATAACAGCAATAATAATAATAACAATTAGTACAATGTAGTACCAGTAAATGACTTGTGGCCGAGTTGATTTGTGGCCGAGTTGACTTGTGGCCGAGTTGACTTGTGGCCGTGTTAACTTGTGGCCGAGTTGACTTGTGGCCGAGTTGACTTGTGACCGAGTTGGATCGAATTCCCACCACAGAGCGGTTCCTCCTTGTTTCTCTTTCGCGCTGTGGATGTCTACTTCCAAAGTGATGGATCAACTCAACTCAACTCGTCGACATGAGCGCTCCGCACAACTGAAAGGAACTGAACGCAACTGAAAGGAACTGAACTCATGTCGACTTTGAGCAACTGAAAGGAACTGAACGGAACTGAACAGAACTGAAAGGAACTTGGCTCATGTCGACTGGCAACTGAAAGGAACTATTGGCTAAATGCAAAATGCAAAATGTCTCTAATGTTTTTATTAAGACATGTAATTATTTTAAAAAGTGTATCTACTTTATTTTTTTGTTTTGAAAATGTCGACCAGCAACTGAAACAAATGGTGCCTGTTTGTAGTCGACCGAATTGAGTTTTTAAAAATTTTATTTTCTTCGAAATCTCATCAACTACAAATAAATGTTTGAATGCTTGTAAGATTAGACGTGTGGTTAAAAATAATAAAATTATTTTTGAAGTTTATCTACTCTTTTTTTTTAATTTAGAAAAGTGTATCGCATATTGGTCTATTTGAAATGGGTTAATGCAAAATCTGGTGGAACAATTAAAAGAAGAAAGGTCTTTTTCTATATGAAAAAACAAAATCAACAAGTATACACGAATGCATTTTATACGTGACAATGTTTACATAAATCAGCTGTCAAATATGTTATAAAAGTGTATTAATTTTATATTACGCGAATGCAGCAGCATACTTTTGATAGAATTCATAATTTAACACTGCACTGCAGAGGGACTTTCTGAAAAAGGAATAATTAGCTTTTCTTGACCTAAACCTAGGCCCTAGATAAATGTTCTACTGTTAAAGAATTTGTGCAAAACTTACTTCAAAAACAATGCACACTCCCAAGAATTACTGGATTATTTATGATTCGTAAAAATGGATTTTGGAAGTGAGATCTGCATGCCAGTTAGTTGTCAAGTCTCTACTCGTCGTACGTAGAGTTAGACGTAGGCTAGTAGGCCTGGCATAGGAAGCCTGCCTTTTTTCTACACTTTAGGCCTAGCCTAGGCTAGCTAGAATATGGTAAGTATATGCTGTATTATTATTATTATTATTAGGCCTAGCCTAGGCCTATTTGTTAATGTGTTAGAATAAAAATCTGGCCTATGGATGGCCTATATTTTTTAAAACAAAGAATAAAGTAATCTGCCATTAACAAAACATTGTAATATAATATCTTTTTTCAGTTAATGCATCTTGATTACGATTAATATCAGGATCAACGTTTTCAGTTCCTTTGAGTTCCGAATCAGCATTTTTTTCGCGCTTTTTTCAGTTCCTTTCAGTTCCGCAAAAAATTGAACATGGGCAACTGAAAGGAACTCAACTCAAACTCAACTTGACTCATGTCGACAAATATGCGCGACTGTCAGTTCCTTTCAGTTGCGGTCAGTTCCTTTCAGTTGCGCGGAGCGCTCATGTCGACGAGTTGAGTTGAGTTCCGTGTCGACCTGAGCCTGCCTTTAGTCTTAGCATTAACATTATATATTGTTCAAATTTTTGCTGATATTATTATTATTATTACATA
>NW_022713706.1:0-610 GCF_011630105.1 Anneissia japonica
ATGCGGCTATCTCGTCTTTGAGAGCGGTCGCCTCGCGTCCCTTGTTAGCGAGCTGCACCCCCAACTTTTTTATTTTCCGTCCGTCACGTTCCTTCCCTTCTTTGAGGACGGCGATCTCGTCTTCGAGACCGGCCGCCTCTCGAATCTTCTTCGCGATCGTAGCGTCCAACTCTTTCATCCTCTTCACGTTTCTTTTCTCTTATACACATCTAGATGTGTATAAGAGACAGCCTTCGCCGTTGCAAGTTTCGTCTCAGCGTCCGATTTCTCCTCTTCCATGGTGTCGATTTCGTTCCGCAAGTCGACAGCCGTGCGATCTTTATCGGAAAGCTGCTTTTCCATCCTCCTACTCTCCTTTTCGTTATCATCTTTCAGGGCGGTTAATTTCTCGACATCCTGGATCAGCGAAGACTCCTTTCGGGTGGCCTCGGCGAGCTTTTCATTAAGATTGGCAATCTCCGTCCGGAGAATATTGGTCCTGTCGGAGTGATCGGCCTTGGCCGTTTCCAGATCTGAGATCGCCTTCGCATTGTCGGACTCGACGAAAGAACGAAACTCGCGAAGGTTCGCTTCGTGATTCTTCTCCGTTACGTCCAACCACTCCTTCAGA
>NW_022713707.1:0-622 GCF_011630105.1 Anneissia japonica
AAATACTCTAACATGTACCCAATTATTATTGTCTTTTCCTGCTTTAGCAGAAAAAGCCATTTTTTGTTTTGTTCTGATTATACCCTGTTTTCCTATGTTTTTCCACAGGGTTTTTCTATCTGGCACTTTAGCCACCTCCTGCAAAGACCACTTACTAAAGATGTGCATATTAAAATATGACATCATTCTACATTTTTGCATATTAATAAAACAGATAATTTAACTTTCATGTTAACGCAATTTGCATTTTTTAATGCGTTTCAAACTAGCTACAGCTGCAGTCCCTTAGGCAGGATTTTCGATGGGGAGGTGCGTTTTGCAAGCGAAGTGGAACTTATACTCGGGGAGCCTAGGCCCCCGCTGGGTGGCGGGCCGAAGTCCCGGAAGCTTCAATAAGTTAGCATTTTGAGCACTTTATAAATGGATTTCTAGGTCAATACTATAACGACTAGATACTTATATAAAGAATAGTGACGTAGCTCGACCAGACCTTAGGTTGAATAATTAGGTGAGGTTACATTTGCTAAACTACTGGCCCAGTAATTATGTGTATTAATTTAAGCCCATTGAAAACATATTTTATGACAACTTGTATTTAATCTAGATTTTGTATTCTTGTACT
>NW_022713708.1:0-570 GCF_011630105.1 Anneissia japonica
ACACATCGTGACGTGCAGGTCTGTTAAAATTTGAAAATTCACATTCACTATTCAGATAGTTTAAAGAACGTTTCGGGTCATTTTCAGCATTCCAAAACTTTCCATATTTACGCGCCATACGTTCATTTCCACGCACGCGACACGTACTGAAGCTGAAAATCACGTTTGTTACAGACTTTGTGTTCCTGACACATTATTCATATCAGGAGTCACTCTTTGTGCTATTACCATGCTCACGGGCGTCAAGACGTGCGCGTACCTATGTTTAAATACGTGTACGAATGCGTAAATCTTTCAAAATGCTCAAAATTATTCTTTTTTAAAAACCTAATTACAGCATATTTTTGCATATTATGACACTTTTCAATCAGCACCGCGCGCGCTTCCTGAGGGTCAAAGTACGGCGGATCACCGAATTCGTCCTCAGTGACGAGTTCAAATCTAGTTGGTGATCCGCTAACACTAGCGGATCACCTCTTGTTATTGTCAGGATCATCATTGGTGACCGCTAACGTTAGCGGATCACCTCTTGTTATTGTCAGGGATCTTTTTATTCTTCTTTCTTTCTCC
>NW_022713709.1:0-585 GCF_011630105.1 Anneissia japonica
TAGAGGGCGCTATTTTTTCATACTTCTTACGAACGCCTTCTAGACCAAAGGGTACGTAATTGAGAAAGTCGACTGCAGTCGATCTTCCCAATTACGAGCTTCTGAATTACGAACCTTTCTATTTTACGAACGGTGTTTGGCCGATGACGTCATCATGCGATCGTTAAACGATTTTAGGTAACTTTTTAAAGCTATTATCCATGTGAATTTTGAGTGCTTTTGTTCGTTTATTCTATTGAATAACAAGAAACCTCAAGTTTATTAAAGCAATTGAACATCAATTGTGTTTTACGAGTCTTTATTTTATCAATTAAAGCATCGTTTATAAACACACTAACGGCGACAATAAGACGTGGTAAAGTCATTTCCAATAAGATAAACTATTAAAAGAGCACCAGTCACTGGTCCCTTTCCAGCGACATGCCGATCTAAATTTAGACCGTCTTACAGAGACGACATTAGACCGCTGTCATCGTTAATAGCAACAGTCGGTTAACAGCACTTAGTGCAAATTTTTGACTTTCCGCCATTTTTCGAGTGCATTTGAGAAAAACTTCAAACTTTCAATGGAATAGTGTTTGTTTC
>NW_022713710.1:0-3591 GCF_011630105.1 Anneissia japonica
GATCAATGGAAACGGTAATATATATGTTTTTCATATAAATAATGTATCTAATTTCTTTTTTTTTTTAAATAATGTATTGCATTTAAAAAAAATATTTTTAAATATTATAATTTGTTTTGTAGTATTAAATATTTTATTGATTAATATTATTATGTCAATCAGTCAATCAACAAGGATTTGTATAGCACCAGTATTGACGGCAGAATGCAATGTTTAGTGGCTCTATGACAGTAGTGTTACTCATTGTTCACCATAACTAATGAGGTTAATTAACATTATTATAAATACAAGATTATGAAAAAAAGGTCTTGTAAAATACGTAAGATTCTGTGGGTTATTTTGAAAGCCAACCACTTCACTGAGAATGCAACCCTACAGATCGTTTTGAATGACGATCCACTCAGCCTATCACTGACAATCAGCGCCCAAAGGGAGTTGGGTATATAGGCTGGCAGTCGACGTAGTGAGTGCCTGGCTTAAGGTGTCAAGAGCAGGGTCATCAGCAGTGGCGTATTTAGGGGGTGCGCACACTCCTCCAAAAATTACTCGTTCCTCTCCCCCTTTAAGTTTCCCCGAAAAATTACTTGCAAGTAGTTAAAAATCACCTAAAACCACCTTATTTTGCGAGTTGGCACCTCTCAACTGATCATCGACCCCCACTTCACCTTTGTGCCCCCTCCCCATCAGCAACCCCATTTCAAGACTTCAGATACGCCAATGGTTATCAGTAATTTTAAGTGATTTTATGTCTACTATTACTGCATTGTTTAAGAATGTTGGCATCTATCCTAATTAGATTATTGTTTATATTTGTTGCAGAGCTAATCCTAAATATTGGTCGGAGTTGAAACCTGCTACAGGCAGAGCAGACACCATTAACTTTGCTACAACAGAACCACCTGAGGAGCAGTGAACTTGGAACATATTAAATTATCATAGATTTTAATTTTTTAAAACATGCAAAAATCCCCAAAACAAACGAAGCAAATGTAAAATTGATTAAATTAAAACATTCAAAAATTATAGATAGAGTACAGAGAGTATAGAGTACAGAATACACTTAAATATATGTAATCATTTGAAAATGTGATGTTCAGTGCTCCATTGGCTAGCAGTAAAATCCAGGGCCATAGCCAGGATTGCCGTTTTTTGAGGGGATGGGGATGTGCCAAAGTGGACAAGCTAGGTTCAGTCAGAATAGATATTGGCCTCATGGTAGATTACTAGTTAAAATTTTCAGATTTGTGATTTTTCCAATGTTTGGTTGGGGATGGGTCTGTATGTACCCATCACACTCCACTGGATATGAGCCTGCTGTTGTACAAACACTGCTGTTGATATAAAGATCCATACTTTGAAAATATTGCTTAGTATGATGTGTTCTTATAAACATGGCATGTATAAAATATAAGAATGATATATACATATAAACCGGTATATACAATACTGTACATGTGAGGCTTGCTTTCCCCAAACCAGCATATCATCACTAAATGTTAAACTGAGTAATTAGCATAAGAATGTGGCAGTATTGTATTCTTTAGTACAGAGAAGCTGTAATACTTTTACTCATAACTTTGGCAATAGCAAGTCGATTCCATTAAATGACCTATCATTATAAAGCTTATAATGTTGGAAATATGAACATATTATTAAAATGTCACTTTGTTTTGGTCACTGAATCTGATTTTGTTCTGGTACACGCCATACATATGTATAAAAAATAATAGTTATTATATTCATGGGTACGTTGATAAGCCAATGTACCCATGAATATTCTATGGTTATTTTTTTTAAACAAATATATTTGTGCTGTTATAGTATACTACTGTGATAAAATATTAGAAAAAAGACAGACTTTTTTTTAGTACGGTAATCATAATTTATTTTGGCAAAGTAAATATACTGTCTTACCAGAGCAAGTGGAAGTGGTTTAGCATTCAAAACATTCCTGTGCATTTTGCTGCTGTCCTTGGGAAAGGCACTTTATCTGCGTTGCTTGTCTCCACCCAGAAGTGTGTTTTAGTAAATAAATTATTAATTTATGAAATATGTAAACTCAGTTCAGTCTTTCATATTTTGTCTTTGACTCACTCAGTTTTGATTTTATGTGCAACATAATATGTGCTAAAAAAAACAGGATGACTATTATCTGAGATTCCAAGTAAGAGGAGTTTGCAGGCATGTGAATTTTGCTCTGAAAATTCCCACCCCAGAGGGCCTGGGCAAAAAAAAAAAAAAAATCTGAAGAATCCACCTTTTTCTTGGGAATATTACTGACCGTCCACACGTGAACCTATCACACTGACGTGAGTGTGTTTTGTAGCTGGCAGTGTAATTGTGAGAGCATGAGACAGACCCAGTACCGTACTCGCGCGAATAAGCGCCCTGTTTGAATAAGCGCCCCTATCGAATAAGCGCCCCTCATAATGAGAAAATTTCCTTAAGCGCCCCGTTTGAATAAGCGCCCCCTTCTAATTTGAATAAACGCCCCCTCAATAACCCAATCAATCCTGGGATTGTGGATATTGGCATGATTTGAGGTGTGGAGTGGAATCACATTCTCCTTTAGTCAATATCAAAGTGAGGATATTTATCTTTGACAGAATGATGAGAGCTCCCTGGACAGACAGTGTATTTCCAACTTTCATCTTTTTTCATTTATAGCCTACTCCTTTTCCGACAATTTGCACCTTTAACACATTCTCATCTAAGTTTTCAAGAAAATCGGCAATGATCATGCCGTCCTGCTATTCTCAATCGACCGATGGCGAACAAGCTAACCACCACCACTAATCTCATCTGCTATTCTGCTGTTATGTAATACTGTACTCACAACATTCTTGTCATTACAAGCCATGCTCTCTGGACGAATATTTTTTCCGCCGCAGCCGCCATTCTTAATTTGCGGTTTCCTGATGTCCTTATTTAATCGTTTTTCATTCAAAATGTGCCTCTTGGATTTAATAAGTTCTCATAAGAACCTCTCGATTTTCATCTATTTCCATAAGCGCCCCCTCAATTTTCACTTTGTTTTTATAAGCGCCCCGTTAGTATAAGCGCCCCGTTTGAATAAGCGCCCCTCAAAAAGTGCAAAAAATATTTTAAGCGTCCGGGCGCTTTTTCGTGTGAGTACGGTATACGCGAGATTTGGTAATTCTATGATATACTTTAGACTAGTTTATAAACTTTTTTTCGAAAAACATCAAACACATTTAGTAAAATCATTCAGTGCCAGCCAAAGCTCAATTGTAGAAATAATTTTAAGTTCACATTACAAATGAATTACAGCACACAGTAAAAAAAAAATCATTAACAGTTTAAAAAAAATACACCGACTACAGTTAAACTTGTTTAAGTCAACTGCTTAAGTTGAATAATTTCTAAGTCGATCTTATTTTACATTCCAGATTATTGTATTTTCCATTAATATTAAGTAAAAAAAAAATAATAATAAAAATAACAATAATATTAAGTAGAGCAGAAATTAAAAATAATGTAAGGTTTGGTGTTGGTATACCTGGTATGATACCTGGCACAGGCTTGTGCGTGCTAGGCATGTGTTACATGTTGGGCCATGTGGGCCTTGTA
>NW_022713711.1:0-790 GCF_011630105.1 Anneissia japonica
GTTTCTGCAATTTCAATAAACAACTTTATTTATCCATTGTATTTCATTCTTAATTTTAACTGTTGAAAAACCTAAACTTGAACATAATTTTAACATTTAGATCATGTTTTTAACATAGGCTACAGTATATTGGATACACCTATATGATTTTTTTGTTGTTGGTTCGAAACACAATTTTAAAATAAGAGAAATGAAAATAACAAAACAATAGGGTGAAATTTTGTGAGTTAAATCACTAAAATCGATAACAAGGAAGTTAGCAAATCAAGATTTATAGGCCTTTAAATCGAACGGTGAAATTGTCCTTGAATTTCGCCGGGTTATTTCAATAGGGAAACCACTCAACGTAACAAGGACGTTAGAACGGTTAAAAAATTCAACTCGTCGTGACAAATTATTACCAAGATATTTTGTCTGCGGCCCAACACGATCAAGACTACATCAATTTAGTTCAACTTGTCTTAACAGTCAAAAGAACTGCACCAATTGTAACAAACGTTAGAAATTTTACGTCGACAGGAAACCAGCCTTAACTCTGTATGTTTGCTCCAACTTTTTTTATAAGGATTGTACAGGTATGTGAAATTTAATCAAATACACAGTTGTAATTGAATGAAAAAACAATGTCTATGCAGGCAGTATCTCCATCAATATCAAGTTTCCATAAAGTAATTACCTCTGTAATATACATGAAAATGTTATATGTTATGCAGTATGTTATTATTAATGTCAAGTTTATTGTACCTATACCAACGATACATAATGAAATTGATTTCTTACTTAGCCATGA
>NW_022713712.1:0-670 GCF_011630105.1 Anneissia japonica
AGATGGAGCATGCATTAGTAATTAAAAGTTTCGGTAAAAACGAGGATGGCTTGTTGTCCGTCTTCTGATCTTCACTGCTTTTGTCAGGTTGTGAATCGCCATTTTGATTGTTTTGTAATGAGAGCCTAGGCCTAGGCCTAGAGTAACTTTTGGTAGTAGTAATAGATATTCTTACTGGTATTGTGTCTCTCTGTTGGACAGGTCCACTTCTATCAAACACGTTCTGTATTACTTTAATTCTTTTGATGGTCTTTCTGCCTGCCCTTCTACCACGAAACCGCTTAGGCCTAGGCCTGTTGTGAAATCTGGATAGGCCTAGTAGGTTGATTGGTCCATTGCCTTGGTGAGCTGAGGTTGTGGGTAATAATATCGATCCATAGCACATTGCGTGTTGCGATAGTCAGGCCTAGCAAAAACCTCCAAACAAAAACGATTCCAACGACAATAAAAACTCACAAATTCAAAACATCAAAAGGCTCAAATAAAGACACACCACTTTAACACAGAACAAAAAGAAAATTCCAAGCAGAAAACGTCAAATTTATAGCGTTTGCAGTCAAGAATTCCCAGTTGCGGCCACAGCTGTTAACAGCGCCACCATTATTCATTGAATTGAAAAAAAAAATATGTTTCCATACAACTTGACCAAAAAAACAATGGAGGCCTCTAT
>NW_022713713.1:0-286 GCF_011630105.1 Anneissia japonica
TCACACCTCCCCCCCCCCTTTCCCAAAGAAGAACTCGTTTCTGAGGATGGGAACGTCTTGGTTGATTATCTTCCCCCAAACACCACTAACGTGATTCAACCTATGGACCAGGGGATCTTGGAACCACTGAAACGACGCTACAAAAAGCATCTCCTACGACACATCCTGGCGAACGATGACGACATTCCAAATGTTATCAAGCAGTTGACAATCAAGGATTGCGTTGGTTGGATTTCCCAAGCATGGGAAGATGCAACGGAAGAAAACCTAAGTCGTAGCTATTAGT
>NW_022713713.1:360-561 GCF_011630105.1 Anneissia japonica
CTAAATGCAGTTTAAAGAACCATACATAAAATTTGCAAATAACGAAAGACAGAACATATTCACACAGTATGATTTAAAAAGGAGACAATACACTTTGTCAGAACAATTACTAAACTTTCTTGACAAGGAATTCCCACTTATACAAAGTAGATCTGCAACTGACGCTTAATATCAAGCTCATCATTTAGCGTAAAATGACTT
>NW_022713714.1:0-878 GCF_011630105.1 Anneissia japonica
CGTGATTTTTTTTTGTCTTCATCATCGGGTACAGTAACGAGACACTTTGAATTAAAGCGGCGTTTCAGATTTGTATGAATTGAAACTGAACATGGAAACCGGTGTACAAATGGAAATCGTAGATTCAGAAAATGAGGAAGATGAGATCGTCAAGAAAAAATTTAAATCAAATGATATCTTGTACGGTCTAGACGATACTCCGTCGTGGCCAACAACTTTGGTATTAGCCTTTCAGGTAGGCCTATGTTTAATTGATGATTTTTTTTTTGTGGTATTGTCCAAAATACTATGCCGTCACAGCTCGTGAGCAGTTTGTGAGGTCTGCTCAAGGTACTTGCAACGAATGAATTTGTAATTTATTTTTTTCAAATCTAGTAACGCTGTCCTATACGATAAAACCCAATAGGCCTGTTGATACAGCATTTGTTTTACATGGTTTAACAATAAGCTTCTACTATGTCATAGGTCCCAAACCATGCCTCAATCGGGTTAGTGTGTCGTCATAGGCCTATGCCAAACGGTTTTCTGAACACTGTACTACACTACACTATTAGGACACTGCATTCATTAGGCCCCTACAATTCTACAAAAAAAAAAAAAAAAAAAAATGCTCGCAAAAAAAAAAAAAATTAAAAAAAAAATTGCTCGCTTCTTTAAAATCATAATATAAAGCACCGGCAATGTTAAGGATTTAAATGGCTTATTATTAGAATCAATTTGATCTCTACGACGGTGGGGTAGGGGAGACTTACACCTGTAGGTAAGTAGATTCTTGATGACACCACTGTGCAACAGCCTTTTCTAAACAGCACAATGAGTGGTTAAATTGCCACAATTTTTTGCAAAATTTGGCCCGCAGTCCACCAAGAACCTGGGAT
>NW_022713715.1:0-1902 GCF_011630105.1 Anneissia japonica
TTTTTTTTTGGGTGGCAGTTTTTAAATAACTTCTAGTACACGTCAGTTGTCTTTATACTGTATTCTGAAAAATATGTATAGTGGTTAATTTTCATAATTAGGATTACTAATGGTCGTTAAACTGGAATGACTGCCTATTGTAGTCTCAAACCTTTAAGTTGCACTTATGATACCATATCTGCCTATTTATTTCCTATGGACAGTGTCATCCATTTTTGGAAATGCTGTGTATAGTACTTGAGAAATTCTCATCTCTGTGGTGTGCCATTTATTCTCTTAATGAATAATTTGGAAGGTCAATTTTAACGGATTATAGGGAATTGTTTGTCCCTTATAACAATAACTTATAACAGTAAATCCACTAAACATTGAACTTTACATAATCTTTTATCAATATTTCAAGTATGAATGATTTTTAATGAACTGTTATTAATCAAACAAGCCTTCCTGTAATTCCAGGGACATTGTAAAAATTAGTGATACTATATTCATGCATTCCCAAAATACAGTTGAGGAAAGGCTTGTATTTTCACAAGGAATATATGCATTAATGGCAATAAACAATAAATGTGGATTTTATTTAAAAGGCTATGTTTTTACAGTCCTATCAAGGATGAAGAAAACACAATACAACAAAAATTAACTTTTAGTGTACCTGTACCATATTTTTTCATCAACATGTTTAGGGTGTCAGTTATAAAAAAAAAAAAGAAAGAAAACAAATTTGTAGCCAATTGAAAAATGGAAACGTTTTATTTAACTTTCACAGGTTAAGAGGCTAAAGACATTTCTGGTGTATTCCTTGTAGGACTATATTCAGTATATCAGGAAATGTTGATGCCTCTTAAAGCATCACCCTTTTTAACACTCGACCCATCACTGCTCCAAGGGTATGCACTTGAGTCCCCACTCTGACATATAGATATAGAGTACTCTAGGACCTGAGTGCCTCTTTATCCCCACTCGGACATTAATACTCCGAATGAACTTGAGTATGCACTTGCACTCCTACTTATCCATGATCTAGGCCTAACTTCTTATTTCCTTTCACTCAGATAAACTCAGTGCTCTAGTTCTTATGCATGTACAGTACTGTACTTCAAAATACATTCGTCCTAAATATTGTATTTTATTGGTAACATAATTTAAAGCATGAGGTATCAGTTCAAACGTAATTGTGTGAAGTCATAACAGTTAATAATCAAATACTATAATGAGAATTTTAAAAGACAGAAATCGTTAAAGGTTTATTATGGCACATCCATGTAAAATCCAATAGTGTTTCCTTAGCTGTTTCCTGTACCGACTGACAACCAGTCGGCTTCATATGAAATGTGGATGATATGTTGTTAACTTGGATTCTGAATTATTCATGGCATTTTTTCATTCCGTTGTTTGCATCATCCGCACATGATGAAGTACCCATTTTATTACCTTCCCTCGCCAGAACGGAAATAACATACTGACAGAACGCTTCATTGCCTGTATACTATATAAATCCAGCTTAGTATGTAATGATAACCTAAGACTTATTTGAATTTTATCTTCTTTATTGTACAAATTGTTTCTTCCTCTTTAAAATTGAATGCTTGCTATATTGAATTTTATTGGCGTGAACTGTCTTCATGTATTAAGTGCTTTCGTTTCTTAACCAGCTTCAAATAAAAACTGAAATTTCATTTATTGGACATCTAATCTCACAATTTATACTGCCCCTTTGTAATTATTGTTCCTCATGCATCCTGCAGTATGTATACTTTCATGATCATCCGGCTATGTGGATGTAAAATATAATCAGGGGCAGATTTAGGGAGTGGGACCAAAAATGCCTCAGAGGTTATGTTTGGTCATCTAGAAAACAAAAGGTTTGTGGACCTCCCTACAGTAGTTTTGTGTCGATCG
>NW_022713716.1:0-746 GCF_011630105.1 Anneissia japonica
TAAGTACTTTAATGCAAGTACTAGCTGTATATGAATAAATATGTTGGAATATTTTTTTCTGCTAGGATGTATTGTTTGTGGTGTTGTGAACAATACTTTGATGACTCCAGTAGTAATCATGTGTATATCTCCAGAGTATTCCACAAGCTTAAATTTACCCCTTACCCCAAATAATCACTTGCCTAAAACAAAATTAGTTTGTTTTTTTTTTAGCTCACATGCAATTTACAAATAACCAGCCCTGGTCTTTAGCAGCTTTGGTCTCTAAATAGAATAATAAAAGATATTTGATAATGTAGTCAGTAAACTGAACTTTTCCATGTTTGAACTAGCATACAGTCTTCCTTCCACCTATTGTAGTTAATCCTTTTCACATCTCCTTCTATATTGTCTTGTGAACCATTTTTGTAGATAAGATTACTCTTCTATTTAAGTGCCTGCTTTTGTATTATCCAGCCTGAGTCTTGAATTGGTGATTGCCGAATTAACACTCAACTTTCTGACATCATTGTTGTATTGGCTCTGTATAAATATAGTATGTTTCAGTTATAGTCTATACCTGTTACAATAATATGAGAGGCCACAGAAAAGTGGCCTTTAATTAATTGGAGGGAGACCAATATTTAAATATTAAAGGTATCAGTGAATATGATTATAAATAAAATAATGATATTTGGGATAAATTTTTGAATGCTAATATTCAATTAATTTATGTCTTAGGCTCCAGTACTCTTTCTCAGACAAAA
>NW_022713717.1:0-841 GCF_011630105.1 Anneissia japonica
CAACCTCATAAAAATCGAGCATATCCAGACTTGACCACTTTTTTGCTGGATGGTACGTTCATCCACAAAATCGAATAAAGCCACCAAATAATTACCGTATCCTTAAAATGCCGAGGTTCCCTTCCCAAGCCATTTAATTTTACACTTTAGAATTAAAAATCAAAAGAATAATTAAATTATTAATTTAAAATACGTTCCCGTATTGACGCTTCTGTCATAATATATTGTCGATTAAAATCAGTGCAGGTTATAGGCTTAGAAATTAATATATTTTATATATCGTAGATCCTTATAAAACGTAAATAATTAGAGTCTGTGTTCATGATACTGCCATTTGACATGAAAATTTTTATTTCTAATTTTTAAAGCCGCAATTCAGTATTTCTTTTTCAAGATTTACACCAGACAGCATCTGTATGACTGGGTTTAAATACAGTACTGTACTGCAATTTCTGAAATTAGCTAATATCAGGAGATGGCGCTATCATAATAGCCTTTGAAAGCGAATGGTTGCATGTTCGAATGTATACTGCGAGACTTTTTCACACCTAAAATTACAGGAACTTTGTTGCCAGCAGAGATTGAGGTGGGGAAGGGGGTTAATTCCTCTCAAAATAAAAAATAAAAAAAAAATGCCTATGCATAGGGCGAAAGTTGTTGCCGTGACAGTTATGGACTACTGTACATAGGCATACAAAGCCACAAAATAAAAACTCTCCCTAAAAATTTTGGCTCTACAGTGTGTAGCAAACACGGCGTTATCATATCTTTGCCGATACGTAATGACCAGTGTTTATATTTCCTCTGTTAACTAGCGCACGACTCTGTTGTTGTAGAGGCC
>NW_022713718.1:0-3517 GCF_011630105.1 Anneissia japonica
ATCCCGGAATAAAAAATTTGGTAAGGTTCATAGAGAGAGTTTTTATGGCTCATAATTGTGCTTTTTAGATCACAATATTAGGGATTAGCAATCAAAAATGTTTAAGATACTCAAATCTGTTGTACGTTTGTCGCAGCATCAGACGAAATTCCCTCCCTGCCCCCAGATGATGCCACCAGTGGCCTGTCCGATAGTGGTGTCTGAACCCAGGGGCTGACTATAGCCTCGATCAGGGTCCATAGGGAGAGTTTTTATGGCTTAGTATGGCCCAAAATTGTGTTTTTAGACCACAATATTAATGATTTGTAATCACTAGCCTGACATTAATGTAAATTTATACTAGTTGACCATTGATCTTTTCTATCTGAGACAGTTTCATTGCTATCTTAAAGCCAGAAGAAGTTGGAATTGTCTAGAACTTTTATCACTCCAAATTATAAATATAGTACAATAAAGTAATGATTGTCTTGTAAATTAAGTATACTAAAATTACCTCTCTACTATATTGCATATGAAGTAGAAAGATTGGAAGACCTGGTTCTGATGAGTAAACATTCGAAAATTTGTTTTTTGTTATTATTTACTTTCTTTTCATTTCCTTTGATGTTACTGAAGTGGTAAAGCCACTGGTGTAAGGATGGGCACTGGAGCCCAGGGCTATTAATGGCCTTCATAAATAGGCCTAAAAATAATAAGTGAAAATAATTTCCAACTTTGAAGAAAATCTGGACAGTGGGCCCCTCAAAAATATTTGGTTTTTAGAGAAGTAATTTATTGATTACTGTGTTGATTTCAATTCAGTGGTGGATTCAAGGGGACCCCGGCCGGACAAGTCCCCATAATTTGTTCAAAATTATTTTTTGAAATGGGAAATTATATTCAAATATACAGTAAGTATATAAGTGTCATTTCCTGTCATTTGGATGTGCCATAATCAAACATTTACTCATATCACACCCCAATCATGGACTGGGGTGATCTTTACCCTTTATCTGTGAAAATCTCTCCCTAGCCCCTCTATAATGAATACTCTAATCCCCTACTGTAATTGTTAATTTTGCATGCAACCAATTTTCTTGATTTCCAAGGGGAAATTGGCAGCTAACATCACATCCCACTCTAGTCATAACTCAGGCCTACAGTCCTCGGTTGATGCTCACATCAAAGGGCTCCGGCAGTTAATCTTGCACTGAGGCCCGTTTGCACCTACTATGCTGCTGGGTGAAGCAAAGCATAATGTGCTGGTAAGAATTGAAACAGCAACCTTTCAACCATCGCTAACTAATTGCCCTTTCAAAATTGATACGTTACAGATTGGTGCTGACTTTAATAAGACAAAAAGTAGTGTAATCATAGATTTTACTTACAGTACCTGCTTATAGTATATTGATTGCTAATTCTGAAGAATATTTTACTCAGCTATAATTCTTCTGTATTTAAGCATGAATAACTCATACAGTATATTTATGTGTTTAGGTTCTCAGTAGTTCATAAAACCATTGGTTATTTCTTAATAAGGAAGTGTGGTGTGCAATACCATCCCCTTTCAAGTTATTCAATCAGTCAAAAACAATAACATTCCAAATTATTTTGACAATGCGTGCATATATAAGGTCCTTGTATCCAAGCTATACTGTTATATAGGCCTGGAATATTTAACTGTACTTGTAAGAAATTATTTATAGAACCATGTCGCAAATGTAATTGTGAAGAGCTTAATATCCATGCATTGCAATGGATAGGATGATCTTTCACTAGAATACTACGTACATAATTTAATACTCCGTGGAATATCACAACAAAGTATTACAAAAGAAATCTTGAATTGTTAAAAAGAAAAATAAATTAGTTGTAAGAAGTTATAATTTCAGCAATTTTAAATTTAAAGCAATAAATTCAGAACAAATTAAGGTATACAATAGTAGGAAAAAGTTGGAGATTTGTGATGTTGCAGTGGTTTATTGTGTTTTGGCTTTGCTGTTGAGTAAAGCCGGGCACTCACTGCTTCGTACGACTGTCGCATAATGACTCTAACTCCGCTCCTTCTGAGCGCTAGACCACGCAACGCCGTCTGCTGATTGTCAGTGGTTGTCTGAATGGATCGTGATTAAAATTATCAGTTGCGCGCGTCATCGCATTGCATTCTTCGTAGAATTGCGGCAGCCGCCGACTGTCAGACGCAGTAAGTGTCCGGTTTAAGTCGTGTTAGGATTCATGATTTTTTTTAAAAGCACCCAAAGTTTTTATCATGCTTTGAGTATATAAATCAATAGAAGACACTGTTTGGCTTTGATGTTGAAATTACCTGACTTATGCGTCAACGCGATCGTACTCATGAAATTGCAAAACCATCTAATTCTGAAAACGATTGCGACGCATACAAACAGCATCCACTAATCTTTTTCTGAACCAATTCAGTAATGTACTCTGCCTAATATCACAGAAGATTTTGTTAGAAAACAAATCACTTCAATGTCGGCTAGCAAAGCAACTGGTCCGAATGGCGTTAGTGTAAAAATGCTAAAGCTTGCGTCTCCATACGTTATTAAATCGTTAACACATG
Organism: Anneissia japonica; assembly: GCF_011630105.1. Classification (NCBI taxonomy): domain Eukaryota; kingdom Metazoa; phylum Echinodermata; class Crinoidea; order Comatulida; family Comatulidae; genus Anneissia; species Anneissia japonica. Next base: position 2,564 of record NW_022713718.1, read on the forward strand.
TATTGAACCACTCAATAAAATGTGAACAGTATCCCTCAGATTGGAAACACGCATTGGTCACACCGATTCACAAAGGAGGTGACAAATGCAATGCAAGCAATTATAGGCCCATTTCAATACTTCCGATTATTTCAAAGATTTTGGAAAGATGGGTACACTCGGCTGTTTATTCATTCCTTAATGAAAATAATCTTATTCCTCGCTGTCAATCGGAGTTTAGACGTTGCATTCAACTGAAACAACATTGCATGACTTAACGAATGAATGTCTTCATGCTATGGAACGTGGTGAAATGACTCGTACTGTTTTCATTGATCTCAGTAAAAGCATTTGACTCTGTAAACCATATAATTCTCCTAGATAAACTTTGGCATATGCATATGTCTGCTTCTGTCATTATGTGGTTTAAATCTTACCTTAGTGATCGGAGTCAATCTGTTAATATTGGTGGGAAATTGTCAAAACCTTTGCCATTAAACACTGGCGTGCCACAAGGAACGATTTTAGGACCACTGTTATTTATTATTTATACCAGTGATCTGCCACCTTGTATCCCTCTATTCTATTTATGCTGATGACTCAACGTTAACCTGTTGCTCCTTTAGTGTTAAGGATATTGAAAATAAATTAAATGGAACACTGGACATAGTTAACGATTGGGCCATTAGAAACAAACCTACAATTAATTAAAACAAGACTAAATCCATGCTCGTTGGATGCAAAAAAAAAATTTCCAACGTAGACTTGTAATGTCACTCATTGCCCATACTGTAATTGTTAGAACGAAATCATGTAAGTGTCTTGGTGTCTTTTTGACGAAACTTTGAGTTGGACACCACATATTGAATTTGTCAAGAAAACAGTTTCATCTTAACTGGGTATGTTAAGTAGAATAGGTAATTGTGTCCCCCCAAAGAAGCCTAAACACTCTGTTCGTAAGCTTAGTTAGGCCAT
>NW_022713719.1:0-722 GCF_011630105.1 Anneissia japonica
AATATACTCACAGGCTACAGTAAACGTTTGCACTGGTCACCTGGTACTTACCTAACCTTAATTTTTATTAAATTTAGTGCATTGCTAAATTTAGTGCTATCTAAAGAAAACACTCTCTCGCGGAAATGTGTGTTTCACCTGCTAAATGTACAGTACCTTTATATACCCTACAGGGGGTGGAATAGAGCTCATACGGTCTCCCAATACCTATCTAACGCTAACATGGAACAATATAGTGCATTAAATACAACTTAAAACTGTTTAAAGGAAAAAGCACTCTCTCGTGGAAATTATGTTATCCCAACACACAGCACCTTTAAATACTCTCACGGGCTACAGTAAACGTTGCACCGGTCACCTGGTACTTGCCTAACCTTAATTTGGGATTAAATTTAGTGCCTCGAACACAATATAAAGCTATTTAAAGAAAACACTCTCTCGCGGAAATGTGTGTTTCACCCGCTAAACGCACCTTTGAATACCTCACTGAGGATGGAGAAGATCTGATATGGTCTCCAAATACTTACATAACACTAATATGGAACAATATAGTGCATTAAATACAACTTAAAACTGTTTAAAGAAAATGGCACTCTCTCGCGGAAATTATGTTATCACAACACACAGCACCTTTAAATATACTCACGGGCTACAGTGAACGTTTGCACTGGTCACCTGGTACTTACCTAACCTTAATTTGGATTAAATTTAGTGCATTGAAT
>NW_022713720.1:0-805 GCF_011630105.1 Anneissia japonica
GACATGTACATGCTTTTAAAATCGTATAAATGCTCTGGCTTCGGGGGCTCCGCCCCCGGCCCCCACAGGGGCTTAGCCCCCCTCTTGACCCCACCTGGGGCCCTTTGGCGGGCCCCTGGACCCCACGCCCAGAACCTCCCCTTGAAGCATGCTGGCTACGGGCCTGGAGGCGGTCCTGTATTTAATTAGAGGGATACCTGTATGCCTATTTATGTCCAAATGTAATCATTGCCTCAAGACCACGACATTTGTGTACCAGTTTGTAACATAAATAGCTCAACCACCCGGCTTTAAACATACCTCTCCATTAAATTTGAGTACGAGATCTTCAATGACCCAGCTCCATATTTTCATAGGGGTTTTCCCCAAAAACTATACCGATCTAAAACCACAGGCAACTCACTTAGGAATTGTTATTTTATTTTATACGTAGTGTGGGATAGTAATGAAACAGAATGAAATCATAATAGGTCTCTGTGCCGAAACAGTTCCTGGAAATTCCAACTTTCAATCTAGAAATTTATATTTACTCTCGACGTTTCATATCTCTAATGTAAATACACGAATGAATCCATTATATTATACTTTCTCATCCATTATAAATACAGTGTAAATATGACAGCATTAGTTTTTTTTTATTTACTCCAAGTAAGAAATTAATCCAACTATGAAATTCAAAGCTTGGTTTATAATTATCCTCGAATTAATAAATTAATACAATCTATACATTCCTTGTTGACATATATATATATATACAGTAGCCCCATGTGTCAGACCTGCATCATTGACAGCACAATGTTTCCGT
>NW_022713721.1:0-705 GCF_011630105.1 Anneissia japonica
AATGATATAATGTATAATCATATGTTGCGTTTACACCAACAATTCTTTCATAATCATGGTGTTTTAAAAAATATCAGATATTGATGAATGTTTAACAAACAATGGAGGCTGTGAACATATCTGTGACAACTTTCCTGGATCGTTCAGCTGCTCGTGTTATGATGGGTTTGATGGGACAAGTACTTGTACCGGTAAGAATCAAAATATGTTTGCCTTTGTTTGCACCGGTAAGACTCAAACTATGTACATGTATGGCTTTGTTCTGTCACACTTTTTAAATGTTATCACAAATACATTAATGATAGAAACAGATACAGGAGGTACCTTCAACTTTATTTATGGGAATTATTCAACATCTGATAGGTTCCTGCTTTATGAATATCAATATTATTAGCTTTTTCCACAACCTCAGAAAAGCTATTGGTTTTGTTTGGTTTTGATTTTCTTCATTATTTCTATGTTTGTTTTACACTATGTTTTCAACCATCCACTTTCTTCTGTTCTTAGACCATATTCACACTTGATGCAAACTAATATAAACCAAGTTAGACCAGGGGCCTACAGTAGTTAGGCCAGGGGCCAGGCCTCTAAGGTAGGCCTAGGTACACACAAAAAATACTAGGTTAGGTAAGCCAGGGCCTGGGGGATTTGGTGCAGTTGGACTAAAACACAAAATTGTTTCTATTGTTTTTTTGACTTTTATTA
>NW_022713722.1:0-860 GCF_011630105.1 Anneissia japonica
CGAGTTGACTGTGGCCGAGTTGACTTGTGGCCGAGTTGACCTGCACCCAAAAAATTAACTTAGAGGGCGAAATTCAGCACAAAAACAGCCTATCTCCAAACAAGCTACAAAAACGAATCGGTACAGTAGAGGATATGAATTATGATGCTCAAACTAGCTCTGAAAAAGAAAAAAAGGTAACCTATATAATGAATTTGATAATGTTAAATTCTACAGTAAGGCCTTGAGAATTTTTGGCCTAAAAACCTATGAACCTAGGCTAGCTTAGGCGATCCTTAGGTCTACCCTACCTTGGCACTAAGGCTAGGCTAATGATGGTGGCCCCAGTTGGGGTTTAGGCAGCTATTTTAGCCTAGCCAGATAAGAGATGATTCACCTTGCTGATAGACAAGACTGAGAGGCTAGACTGAAATTGTGCAGGTGACTTTGTCTCAGTCGCAAACCCTATTATTGGCTCACAAACATGTAAAAACTGGCCTACTATTATTTTCTTGTATAGGGTATAGTTATGTGAAATATATGCCTTTGCTAGACAAGGCCTGTTCCCCACGTGACACCACACTGCTAATACAGAACTCTACAAGAGTAGGTCTATGTATTTATGAATTATAACTAGAAATTACAAATTGCAAGTGAAGTGCTGCGAAGTACAACTGCATATAAATGTTCTTCGAACAAAATTATTTATGCGAGTCAAGTGAAAATAATGAATAATAAAAATATAACAAATAATATGAGACGACCCATTGTCTATATTAGAACAGCGTTGGTACCGTGTACAATAATGTTTTGCTGCAGTGACATCTCGCTGCTTGCGACTCGCTGCTGCTGGCGGCGATGACTCGCTGCTGGCGAATCGA
>NW_022713723.1:0-738 GCF_011630105.1 Anneissia japonica
ACTGTGACAAATGCCATTCCTAGGTTACTCTGAAGGGCACTTTGTTTTTCCGTCATAACCTCCTCGGCCAATCGCTCCGCCTCACGCCTATAAAATTCAATAGCATCAACCTATAACAGAGATAATTGAAAAATATATTATTATATTGTCTACATTTTAAACATTTTTCACATAAATGTGTATATAAATATAAAAAGATATATAAAAATACTTACGTTTGCCACAATTACAAATAAATAGATAAATAAAGATGTTTAACTGATTCTACCACCACCATGTACAACCAGTAATATATAGACTTCAAACAACATGTCTAAAGATAGTAGCAGTTGATACAACTAGAAGGCAAAGAAGTGTATCCAGCTATGGCTGGGCAAAATTCAATGTTTCATATATTAATAATAATAATATTAATACTCAAACATTTACAAGATGCCAATTCCAAATTGAATGATCAAAGGCGCGAGCGTTATTACTCCTGGTCACTGGATAACGTACAATGGCAAACCAGCACAAAGTGCAACCTTCTCTGCTCCCTGGGGAGTATCCCTAGTCATTCTCTATTTCTTTAGCGCATGAAACTAGTACATTCGATGCCACAACATCCTACCAGGTACCCATTTATACTAAAGAGACAAACGTTGATAAAGTGCCTTGCCCAAGCAACTTGCACAGCATGAGTTTCAAACCCCTGACATCATGGTTGGGAGCTCATGCCACAATCGATGCGCCAACCAA
>NW_022713724.1:0-2185 GCF_011630105.1 Anneissia japonica
ACACACACACACACACACGTAAACGACTGAAAACATCCTGGCGGATACAATGAAGAATAATAATGATACCTAATGAAAATAACATTGATTACGATGATCAAGACCCAGTACATGGTACTGGTGAGCATACAATACACATAGTAATTATCAAGATTTATATAAAATTGTATGTGAACTGCTTAGAAGTGTTGATCTCCTGTAAACAAATACACGCACTTTCACGTATCAAATTTATAACACCTCTCATTGACACTTTGTGGGGTGGGGAGACAGATACTGAACTTAAAAAAAAAAACATAGGCCTAGGACTATATCCTACTGCTATGTATGATGCTGTCTGAGGCGTGCTTTAAATGAAATATTGTATAACTTATTACTTAATAATTGGTTTTTTTTTACCGAACCTGTCATACTCTTGTACAGTATACTCAGTGTACGTACCAAAGCTTGAGAAAACAATGGTGCAAGTAAATCGGGTGAAATCTAACCCACAACCTCTAGATATATGTCTGAAGTAAATCGTGTCGAATCTAACCCACAACTCTAGATATATGTCAAGGGGCGGATTTTTTTTGGGGGGGGGGGGCGCCCCCCCCCCGGGGGGGCGCCTACCCCCTTTTTGGGAGATAAAAAAAAAGAAAAAGAAAAAGGAAGAAAAAGAAAAAAATGATAGCCCAGAACGCCTCAAATGTTATTTTCGGGCGTCTAGAACACAAAAATTTCGCGGACCCCCTAGGTCAGTGTTGTCTCGATCGGCCCAAATTTCTGTCCCCTTTCGGCCCCCCTCTCCTTTTGGACAACTCTGGATCCGCTCCTGATGTCTGGTATCATAACTATTAGACCACCACGATTGCGCTAAATAGGTTGTAAAAAATAAAAAAATAAAAAAATAAAAAAAACTCGCAAAAGAAATTTGAGTGGAATTGGTATAAGGTATTTGTCCATATGTGTATGCGTGTGGATGTGTAATAGAATACTTACGTGGAAATGAATTGTCTAAAGGCCTGTTTATACTAAACGATAACAATAAAAAATTTAAAAAGTGATTGTTCATATAGAAACAGAAGAAATAAGAGAAGTTTTTACACTAGGACGATTCGATAAAGATTTATTGTGTATACGATAACAAAATACTTTAACAAATCAGATCGGATGACGTCATAATCGTGGAAAAACGATAAAATCATTGCTATTACTACGATTTTAATGTTTTTCCATGATTATGACGTCATCTGATTTGATTTTTCAAAATATGGTGTTATCGCATATCTGATAAATCGTTATCGAATCGTCCTAGTGTAAAAACTTATCTCATTTCTTTTATTTTCTATATGAACAATTGCTTTTTAGATAGCCAGAGGACTCAATTTGAAGCCACTAGATTACAATAACATAGAATATGGATACCAGTGGCGTATCCAGAAGCTTGAATGGTGTACGTGGGGATGGTAATTGAAATTGAGGGGTGGCTGAGGAAGCCTTGAGTATGGAGTGGGGCCCGATAATTATGTGTAGGGGAGCTAAGTCGCAAGATAAGGTGATTTTTTCAGACATTGTCAATAATGGACCGATTAGGGATTAGGGGAGTTTTGTTTGGGGATGGGGTGCGCACCCATCTGGATATGTCACTAAGGGATACATTTGATGTCCCAAAATGCTTTGATTTAGTACACTGTGCTTCAGTGAACCCAATTTGGAGCCACTGCCGCATACTAGAATTAATAACAATACTAGTGGCGTATTTCCTGAAATGGGGAAATCGCATTTTGCCAGATTGGGGCGTTGGAGGAATTCATAATTCATAATTTTATTGTGCCCCGGGCCCGAGCATCCTATTGATATGGTGCAGAAGGATACCTGTTATATATAATAGGGATACCTGTCTGTTTTAATACACTGTGTTATAGTGTACCTCAATTCGGCACCACTGGAGCACTGTCTGAGGGATGTCTGTCTGTAACCCTAAAATTAACCCTACATATAAGCCTATAGGCCTATTTTAATCCGGTTTCGGTTTCCAGATTTTATGGCAGACGTTGTAAATTTATGCATCACTTTGTGAAAATCTTATTGTGTTTAATGTTTTATTATGAAAAACCGAAACATAATGTGGTTTTCAAAAAAAAAAAAAAAAATTAACGGTATTAACACATCCAAATGGCAGATTTTAACGCGCTCTATTTCG
>NW_022713725.1:0-1293 GCF_011630105.1 Anneissia japonica
CTAATCACACTGCAATCTGAAAGTCTTCGTCTTTATTATAAACAGTTCTTGGACGTCCATGGGCAACACTGTCTCAATCCTTTTTGGCTTCATTTGATCATTCCATCTGTTGTGAATACTATTTTAATCGACCAAATCATTTACGTCTGCTTAATTTCCATTTTAGCGATTAAAGTTGCTCAAGTGCTCAAAGGTCTGCTTGCAAACATGGTGGTAGCAATGATATGTCTGTGATTTTGTTACCTCTATTGAACATTTCACATCTTTGCTTGATTTAAACTTTTCCCCTTAACTCCATACCACAGTCTTCAAGTTCCACATCTTTTGTGACAGAACATCTAAAACTTTAAAGTTGCAGAAAGTGTGAACAAAACTTTGCCTTTGACTACAGAATCACGAGATCCAATAAGGGATGATTTCTTCGCTGGTGAAAGTTAATGTCACTTAATTTGAACAACTTTCGGTATTTGCCAGTGTTTGTGTCTAGAATGACTCTCTCTCTCTCTCTTTCTCTCTGCTGTCATAAAATAAGATATACAGTAGCAACGACTGCAATATTGATGTCTCCAGAATGGAACGGTTGATATTTATGTATTGGTTGTAATTCCTTAAAGCATGCATTGCAGGACGACTTTCGGGTCTGTTTTTCTTGGCTGCTACGAAGATCTGGAACTAATACAAAATATCTTTCAGTGTCAAGGATGCATTCTTGCCGATAGCAATATTCAAGAAGGCATCCAACCAGTTTGTCGAAATCCCAGTTTGCAGAAACTCAGTTTGCCGAAACCCAGAATGCCAAACCCAGTTCACTGAAATCATGAAATCCTATTTTCCAAAAACTCTGTTTTCCGAAACCCAGTCCAAATCTCTGTGTTTTGTGTTACAAAAGTACAGCATACTGTGCATTTGAAAGGAAGGAGCTTCATTTGTGTACAAATTAAAAAGAAAAATATTCGAAGACAACAAAGCTGTAGAAAAACACACTTGAAAGCATGGCTATCAGTTAAAATTAGAAATACAATGAAATGAAATTAAGGATAAGCATCGCATCCTTCTAAAATACTCCCTGCAAACCTTGTCAAGATGGTTGTGCCAGGTCCCTGACCACCGAGGCTCTAGTCGGCCCCTTGAGTCAGACCCCCTGTGGACAAATTTCTGGAGCCACAATTGACATGTGTGTATATTGTAGATCATTATTAGTTTATTTCCTTTATTCATATTTTTTTTTAAATAAATTTATGTATTTATCATAGGTATGCTAATAAAACGTTTTAACTGCGAGGCCTATTAAAT
>NW_022713726.1:0-844 GCF_011630105.1 Anneissia japonica
TAAATCATCAAAGAAAGGTAAATACAGTGTTCGAATGAAGGACATAATAATACATCGTGTAGCATTGCTCGCAACGAATGTAGTCCTATAAATAAATGAATAAAGAAAAATGCCTCTGTCGGCACTCGAACCTGCGCCCTCTCGCTGTTAAGGCGAGCGTCATAATTAGACCACGGAGGCTTCATGGTTAAACAGATTCAAATACCACCAGATACACTCCATTACACAATAAGTACGGCTGGAAACAAATAATAGCATACACTGAAATATAAATCAAGGTAGCCGTTAACACTGTTAAATTATATATATAAATCATCAAAGAAAGGTAAATACAGTGTTCGAATAAACGAAATAATAATACATCGTGTAGCATAGCTCGCAACGAATGTAGTCCTATATATAGATATAGATATTCATATATATATTCATATATATTTAAATTGGGCATGAGATAAATATTTTTATTATGATATGAAGTAGTTGTATAAGCCTATAACTAACAAAATAGGCCGTGGATATAATGTAAATTTGAGGTGTTGATTGGTGGAGTTGACTTGACCCTAAACTTCAGTCTTACTATCTTAACACAACCCCATTAATATTTATTTCTAGTCTTTTATTAGAAAATAATAGGTGTGGGTCGTTTCGACCTCGGGTGTTGAAGACCATGGCGTCAAAAACGAACCTTTCTTATTACGATATAACTAGTAGGCCTAATAGTGTGAAATTTAGATGAAGTTACACCGAGGCGTTAACAGAATTTATTTATAGATGTATGAAGCATTACCACAAAACGATATAGAGCTTATCTCTTCACGTGTTCATATAGGCCTATAATTATTTG
>NW_022713727.1:0-891 GCF_011630105.1 Anneissia japonica
CAGATACAAATTAAGTTCATTTTCCAATAACTATTGGAAATTACATTGCTCACTTGCTATATAATTAGTTATCTTCTTGAATACCTTAAATTATACTCCCTTATCCCAGCTGGGTAAAATGAGTACTTGTAACTGCACCACTGACCTCATTCTACCACTTCTGCTTATGCGGGAGCCGATCATATACGCGTGGAGCGGATAGCTGTTATCCTCTAGAATATTGTTAAAAACAATGGCAAACCGTTCGTGGTAGAATGAGTCCAGTGACTGCTCAGGCGAACCAATAACTTTCCCCAACCTACCCAGCACCTTTTCTATTCTCTCTTTATCCCTTTTACTAATATTCCCAGCCCACCCTAACATATAATACCTCCAAACAAAAAGCATCACCGATGTGTAGAACATTAGACACATGTCCTGCTTAACCTCAAAAAACGTAGTTTTCTAAGACAATAGAGTCTACTATTTAATTTCTTAACTACATAATGGGTATGGTCCCTCCAACAAAGTTTATTGTCAAACATCACCCCTAGATACTTAAAAGAATCAACTCCACTTCTTGTTTGAAAGTTTGAAAGGCAAATGGGAAAAACCCATAAAACAGCAAACGGCCATATAATGCAAAACAATTTAAAATTAAAATTAAAACGGAACAGTAGAGAAAATCCGATAAGAATGAAAAAATAAACTAAGCATCCACTGGAAGAAATCCCAATATCTGCAGACGGATCCGTTTCAGCCTTCCAGGCCTCATCAGTGCAGCTACTGCACAGACCCAAACGAAACGTTCGACCAGCTTAGGTAGGGCCCAAACTAGTCCCACGACCACTAATGATTATAGAGCCAAACCAAGGCAATATATAATATACACAGCCCAGGTGTGAATGCATA
>NW_022713728.1:0-8753 GCF_011630105.1 Anneissia japonica
GTCATTACCTGATGAAGAGCTGTGCTCGAAACATCGTATTATTTCGAATAAATATTGGCAATACCTTACTTTCGCTTTGCGTTATTTGTCTATATAATTATTTATATACAGAATACATAAGACACAGACTATAGTATTCTTGCACAGCTGTGGTGACAACTTTGTTAAGTATTATTAAGTATTTTTATATTTTTATTCATTCAAAAAAACTTTAAAATGAAACTGGTAAAATAGATGTATAATAACATCAACTTTATTTACAAATGGAGAAACTTGTCAAAAGACCGTTTTGACTTAAATACAAATTATACAAATTCACATGACGTAAAAAACAAAAGTAACAATCATTACAGCAAACTCTGAGTATCGAAGTACATGCTGTTGTGTTGTGATGTAATACAAATATATATAACTAAATGGCCGTATTCGACTGGTCATTCTTCGTTAAACCATGCCCACCTGCACAGTGGTGCCATGGAGGAAGAAAATTTTCTTCCTTCATTGTGGTGGACAGTGGTAAAATCCTACTTCACAAAGACGACCAGTCGAATAGAAAACTGGTAAATACTTGACAAACTAAAATGGCTGCATAGTTACCGCGATACACAATCAAGGCTGCTTCTTCGGATTGGGGCAGTATGGGTTTTTCGTATAAGTATTCTGTTAGCCTACAATTATTTTTTGACTTCAATGTGGGTAATATTGTAATGAAATTTAATCTAAATTATATTAACGCAATGATGTTGCTAAACTGACCAATCGGCCATATTTTTTGGGTCATGTGCACAACTTAACGCATTCTGGTTACGTTAATTTTCGTTGTCTACGAAATCTATTTATGAACCAGTCGAATGAAAATAATACTTAACGAAATTTTATACTCAAAGAAATGAACCAGTTGAATAAGCTCAATCCTTTCCGAGACACTAGCGCTCATAGGACTGGAGCTTATCCCCAGTTTCTGTAGTGTGAAGCGGATGAGAGTTGTACTCCCCCTGAACGGGACACTAGTCCGTCGCATATGTTAGTCCCCAGCAGTTTGCTGGTACCCATTGATACAGCTGGGTGGTCTGAAGCGATGTAGCTAAAGTGCCTTGCCCAAGGACACAAGCGAATCTGCACAGCGGAGACTCGAAAACCCCGACTTTTCGATTGAAAGCCCGAACCTCAGCCGCTGCGCCAAACTGCCGCTACACAAATATATATACAAAAGTAAAAATATTAGTACTGTAATCTATAAAAAATATATATCAGCAGATGATTTTAGTATTGTATTTTTATTAATCCATATATGTTGTCATAGGCATGTTTTTGCTTCCCAGCAGTTTAGTTCGTCGGCTTTACTGGGCTACAGCTTCATTGTAACCGATTTTAGCGGTTTTTTGTTTTATTGTCATTCAGCAGTTACTTGTTTTGTAGGTACAATATTCACGTCCATGCTTTTATCTTATGTCTTTTGTAATACAGTACAGTATACTTCTTAAAAATTCCTCCGTTTACATCCTTGTCATTACCTGATGAAGAGCTGTGCTCGAAACATCGTATTATTTCGAATAAATATTGGCAATACCGTACCTTACTTTCGCTTTGCGTTATTATTTGTCTATATATTTATATACAGAATACATAAGACACAGACTATAGTATTCTTGCACAGCTGTGGTGACAACTTTGGGGTCTTTAAAGATGATATTTCGCGGTAGTGCATACCATTTTTGGTTAAATAGTATTTGTATGTATCGTTGAATGCGTGGAGCACTTGGTATGGAAAGCAGTGCTGTGTTTAGTTTGGCGGAGGGTAGGATTCTGATGGTAGCGTTTAATCTAATAATATTTCTTCTAAAAAAGACTAGTATATTGTCTATGCAGCATATCTTTGTACAGAAAGAAAGCAAATAAAATCAGTGTTAGAAATTCTGATTATTGGTTATTAAATAATTTTCAATTTTCTTACAGGTTTAGATGATGTCATGATTGATATTAGTTCTTATACTGCCGCTAAAAATGTCACAATCGAATGTTCTGCAAATGGCAATCCACTTCCCGTGATAAATCTCCTTAAAGATGGTGATGTTATCAAGACCGAAAATAACTCACATTTAACATATAAGATAGACATTGTAACAGAGAGGGATGGAGGAAGCTACAAATGTACAGCGAAAAACGGAGCTGGTTCTAAAGAAAGTGAAACAACAATTCTCAATTATTGTAAGTATAGGAATATTCGATAAAATAGGTTCATATGGTTTATAGATAAATTTTATTCTTTTACTTATACCAGAAAAATTAAACATAGTTACAGACATATCTTTGTCATACACATTTATCTAAAGATGACGAAAAAGTAAATTCTTTTATAATGTTTATGTTTTATGAGATGCCAATAAATCAAAAGTACTGAGCTGTACATCAAACCTGTCGATGTTGACAGGATTTTTCCGAACATATTGTGTAGGTTACTGCTAATAAGAATAACATGAAATATCTTGTAATGAGGTGCAATCTTCGTATACGTACATTTAAAAAAAAAATTAGCGAGTCATGAAAGAATTTGTTTAGGTGTCCAATTTTTTTCTTCAATTATCGACATGGATTTCTAATTAAATGAAAAACCCTTTTCCAGTGTTTGGTAATTTAAAGTAGATTTGACAGCATAGCGGTATTCAAGTGCAATATTTTTTACTCTAAATTCCTATAGGCCTATATAATGCAACTTATCAGTATCATTTGAATTGTGATTTTGTGTAAATGTGAGAGTCAGCAATAACTAGTGCTGTTCATTAGAAATTCAGTTTAGTTTGATTTACTTGCTTTCATCAGAAATTGAAGAAATAAGAATAAATATAAAATTAAGTATATGCATTTGTATAGGATAATGGTAGCATAATGGTAAATCTTGGCTCTCCAAGTAAACACCAGCAGTGATTTTGTCACGGACCCCTTCAACATATTGCAGTATGACAAGGAATTTACAAGATGCTTATAATATTTCATGAAGACTAACAAATAAAATCACCAGCTTAATGATATCAACAACAACTCAGAGTCTTGCTCAACTCAGTGGTGGCACCAGCGGACAGTCCAAGTGAGACCAGGTCGCTGTCAGGAGAGATGTCCAGCAATTTTTTTCGGAAAGACAACCATGCATGTACTTCATCAATGCAAGCTTCTAAGTTAGGAATTGTCTCGGAGGCAGCCTGGGGACTAAAAGATGTGTATAGCCATGGAGGTATGATATAGCGGAGTATCGTCAGCGTAGATGTGATATATAATGGCATGTTTATGGATAACGTTCCGGAGGACGCGTATAAATGAGAAACAAAATGGGCCTCAAAGTAGAACCTTCAGGGACATCATTAATGGGAACGGGGCATAAGACAGCATATGTAACTCCAACAGACTGTTTTCTACGTGTTAAAAATTGAACCACTAAACACTGTACCAGAAATGCCTAAATTTGAAAGTGTACTGATAAGAATACTATGATCTGTCTTATCGAATGCGGCAGACAAATCAAGGTACGCTGACAAGGTTCAATTTCCTTTGCAAAGAACCTGCAGTATAAAATTCATTCTAAAGCAATTCAAACATCAAATTAAATATGAATATCAAAACAAGTAACATGGCAAAAATGAAAAACAAAGCAGAGCTTTTACATAATATGCGAGTCGAATGGCCGAGCGGTTAGGGACTATAAACCGTAGGCCCAGTGTATATAATGGCTCGTGTGCACTATCAAGAACCCAGCACATCTTTCGAGACGAGAAGTGGATACCTCGGTGTACTGGAAAAGGCAGCCCCTGTGATGGACGACCAGGGTTGCTGGTACTGGGTAGCACAGACACGAAGGGACCTTATGGTCGAAAAAAGTAATTGATTGAGTTCCTACTCCAGATTTCAAGCGCCCTAAGCATATTATAAAACTATATTATCATTATTAGTATTATTTATATGAATCCCCCGCACAAAACAGAAGGGTCGACTAACTTAACTACAGCTGGTAAAACTATACCCCGCCGGACACAATGCCGGTGTTTCTACAAAAGGTTTCAGGGTTGAAATAAAAGTGTTTATAGGAAAGAATTACAAATACTTATTGTTGAGTTCATTATGGAGCTCTCTTTTGAAAGAGGAAATGTGATTTTGAGATTTCAATAGTTGTGAGAGGTTATTCCATATTCTTACACCTTGGTATGTTATCCAATGTTGGCCTATTTTAGTTCTCTTAAAATTAATACGACGCTGATTTTTATATCAGAAATAAAAATCAGCGTCGTATTGAGAGTGTGGTGTGATTCTACTGTTTGGAAATAATTGTCAAAGATGAATGACGAGAGTTTACGGTGGAAAAGAATGTAGCAACAGTTTTAAGATAAATATCAAAGATTTTGAGAGTACATGTAGTTGGATATGAAAAGGGATGGACATTGCAAATGCTACGATTTTTTTTTTAAGTATATACAGGCGGTTTGCTTCCCAAGTAGCTTGTTGTCTATCTTGAACAGAGCTCCCGGATCACTACCACTACCACATCAGGGGTGGCGCCAGGATTCCGACTGGGGGGGGGGCAGATTTCCCCTACGAAAGCAATGTAGGCGTCGTGGTCGAGCTTCGATTAAAATGTTTTGAAGGTGGTCCAGGGGGCGAAGCGCCCGAAAATTTTAACAATTTAGGGGTTTCAAGGGCTTATTTAATCGATTTTAGAGTCTACTAATGTGTAGAAAATACATATAATTTTTTTTCCCCGACGAATTGCTGTGCCCCCCCCCCGCTGGCGCCAACCCTGTACCACATCCATCGATCTTAGATTGAAGGTATGAAGCTCGGTTCGAGCCTCATTAAGAGTACGGTGAAGTAAAGATTACATTGAATCCTGTATTCTGCAAGATCACATTGAGCTTGGGATTTCAGCCATTGCGTTCGGCTCTGATCTTTCTTGCTTGGTTATTCTACAGTTGTTAGTGAACCATGCTTTGCGCCAGCACAGACTGCTGCTTTTAAACAAACTCGGAAGCATAGAAAATAATTATAACAATCAAATCAAAAGATATTTAAAACGATTCATTCAGAATTATATCTTGAATAATTATTATACTTGTATTTAGATCCACCTGAATATGTTGATTACATTACTGTTGCTCCTGGTGAGAATGTCACTATTGCACTAGACATTTTAGCTAATCCTGAATTCACTTACCAATGGATCACTGAATTGAATGATACAGATACAGACCCAGCGACCTTCACATACATACATACATACATACATAATAATCAATGATATATTTAATATAATCCACCTTATTTTTTAATATAATATTTGTAGATGTTGACTATTGTGTTTCTAATCCATGTGGAAATAGAGGGACTTGCAGACCTGCTAATTTTGAGTTTACTTGTGAATGTCAACAAGGCTACAGTGGGAGATATTGTGAAAATAGCATTTACTGTGAGTATCGTAAATGACACAAACTTAGGCTACTGCTTTTCATCATATCAATAAGCAATTGTAATCGTGAACATTTTTTTATTCACTGGGGACATTTCATCACATGTACAGCATTTTATTTTTTATGTTGCTTCAAATATATTTTATAACACATTTAAGGTTTTTCAATGTTATGTAAAACTCAGCAACCTAATAAGGAGAATGAAGTGCCATGAGGATGGATAGGCCATACTTTAAGGAAAGACCCTATAAATGTCACCAAGCAGGCCCTAGACTACAACCCGCAGTGGAAAAGAAAACAGGGCAGACCCAGGAAGAACTGGCGTCGTCTCTAACCGAGACCTGAAAAATATCAATATTACATGGGGGGAAGCCGAAGCTGCGGCACAGAGACGGGTGAGATGGAGACTCATGGTGGACACCCTGTGCTCCCCAGGGGGCCAAGAGGATTATGTAAAACTATAATCACTAATTACATAACATCAATTTTATTAGAATGTGCTTGCTGTTTCGATTTAATAATAGCACGGGAAGGATTGTAATTCCATAGTACGGCTTAACAAAAAATTATTTATTTCCTTATTCATTACCGTATATATAGCGTATTATTGAATTATGGAAGAAGTATTCAAGGTGCTTTTCCCATGCGTATAATCAGCATCAGCACTAGTAATTTCATTGCGAATCCTTCACCTACCAGGTACCCATTTATACTCCTGAGTGAAGAGAGGCAGTGTCTTGCCCAAGACACAAGCAGTGTGACGACCATCAGTCTCGAATCCCGACCTGAAGATTGAAAGCCCAACGCTTACACGCAGAGTCGCACGCTCTTACAATTATCCTTCATTTTAACATTGACAAGAAAACAGTAAAAACAACACGGAGGGACAAGTTCATATAACCATAAGATTTCTAAAGAAATATTCTATGATATGATTCAATGTAATTATTTTATTACCACAGCTGCAAACGAAAAGAAGTGGTAGGTAGGTAAATAGTAATTTTTTGGTAGAGCAAGTGGAATAATAAAAAAATGTCGGAATTGCAATTTTGAATAAACAAACTATAAAACCCAGCATTGAATTAATCGCATGTACAGTAATACGTACCCTAGAGAAAATTCCATGATGCTAAGCTGTAAGTCTGCGCATTTCTACATCTCTCTTTATTGTCTTTTATTTTATTTCTTCAAACACATATTTACAATAAACATAATTATTTTCAGACAAAAAATAAAAGCTTTCGCTTATCGAGTTTTGGCATAACATAAATTTGACTACTGAATTGATAGAGGGTAAAGCACTGAAAGCAAATTTTCTGTTTGCGATTACCATACACCCACTTTTACTCTGGATGAAGAGAGACAACCGTATGTAAAGCGCCTGGGACACAGGCGAAATGTACAGGGAAATTGAGAAGAACTGCACCCACTGCGCCAAACAGTGGAAGTTTGTATGACATTTACTGTTATATTTTCATCCCTTCCAGGCACAAGTTTGACAATTGGAATGTTGTTTGTTGGTATAATTGTTGGAGCCTTCGGAGTAATTGGTGGATTGATCGGCTACACGAGGATTAAACGGGTTTGTCAGATAACAAAACAAATTGTTGTTCGTGATATATTTAATAGTGTGCCTTCAACACATTAATACATAACACCCCTCCCATTTCTGTTCAGTCAAATGATCCAAATTAAAATAAGCAATCTTGTACAAAATTATGTGTCATGCAAATCAGGCCTAATGGTTGCAAAGTGACTTTTGAAAATGAACAGATTTTTTTTAACGGGTTGAAAATTTATAGGAAAGGACAAATGGTCTTTCACAAGTAGGCCTACAAAGTAAACTTCTACTGTTTTTTCTTGTTTGTCGTAGTGTTAAAGGTAGTTTAAAGTTTCATTTTTCTGTGGCGGCTTTCCGCTGTTTAATGAGCAGTTTAATCATGGTTTAATAAACAAACAAATAACAATGTGTGTTGGAAACATAATACTAAAGACAGAAACAAACAAAAAATAGAATGACAGAAAGAAATTACTGTAAATTCGTAACAATGATTATTTTTTATTTCAATTCAGAAGGCACAAATAGGCAAGAGGAGTGCGAACCAAAGACAGAACTTAGATGTAAGCTCTTAATATTCTAATTCACCTCATCTTTGTCACATATCCTCTTTATGTCACGTGCACAAAGCCTGCTTCTGTAAATTTCATAGGCTTAATGTTTTGTCAAATGATTCTGGTAGATAGTTTGTATTCACATTTCTGTTAGGGCCCGGACTAGGTGTAGTTTTTTTTTTTTCACTGGTCCTCCTTCCTACAATCAGTAGCATGCTATCGCGCTGGTCTGTAGGGAACAAACAAGCTCTACTCTACCACTAAAACAGGCCAAATGGCAGCTGTATTCTACGGATTAATGAAAATTATTGTAAAATCGTATCAGTGAATAATTGCTTACGCTACTAGCTATTCTGTGGCAAACAAATAAACTAATTATTTAGTAAATTTGTCTAGATTTGTGATTATGTCGTCACCATTCGCTATATACCTTCTTTTAAATTAAAGCAGTATTTTACTGAATTAATATCACGCGACACTAAAAATGGGTGAGAAATATAGTCTTCATCTGTTGTATAATATGTTAATTCAATCGAAAACAAAACAATCCCAGCAATGACCCTATCCGCTGTTTAATGAGCAGTTTAATCATGGTTTAATAAACAAATAACAATGTGTGTTGGCAACATAATACTAAAGACAGAAATAAACAAAAAATAGAATGACAGAAAGAAATTACTGTAAATTCGTAACAATGATTATTTTTTATTTCAATTTAGAAGGCACAAATAGGCAAGAGGAGTGCGAACCAGAGACAGAACTTAGATGTAAGCTCTTAATATTCTAATTCACCTCATCTTTGTCACATATCCTCTTTATGTCACGTGCACAAAGCTTGCTTCTGTAAATTTCATAGGCTTACTGTTTTGTCAAATGATTCTGGTAGATAGTTTGTATTCACATTTCTGTTAGGGCCCGGACTAGGTGTAGTTTGTTTTCACTGGTCCTCCTTCCTACAATCAGTAGCATGCTATGTCGCTGGTCTGTAGGGGACAAACAAGCTCTACTCTACCACTAAAACAGGCCAAATGGCAGCTGTATTCTACGGATTAATGAAAATTATTGTAAACTTGTAAAATGTATTGTTTTATACAGAGTGATAATAAAGTATTGCAAATAGGTATTAATCCTAATTCTTTGCGACTTTTGAAACAATGATAATAAATTATTGCACATAATATTTATATATTC
>NW_022713729.1:0-2473 GCF_011630105.1 Anneissia japonica
GAATGATGGTGGGTGATTATGAGATTGATGATGATTATGGCGATGACGACGATTGATGTCGGTGATAATGTTAATGATTGTAGAATGAGAATGGAATCAATATACAGGCGTTATGTGGCTTTTAATTCTTCACAAAATGCACGATGAACGTAGCGGATGATGTAATAATGACGTTCATAGTAGAAAGGGTGATAAACGAAACATAATACAACGTTGAGTTTAAAACTGCCTGAACAATGGAGCAATTAATCCTCCCAGGCATCTTCCGTTTCACAATATACAACATTGAGTCCAAAAGCTGCCTGAACCGATAACAATCGAACGACTTATTCTCCCAGGTAGCTCCCCGTTAATGCTATGAAAAATTATGTTAAACAGGGTTCATTCAAACATAATCAGTATTTTTATTTCTTTGGCCAGGTACCTAAAAAAGGCGAGCCGGTTGGCCGAACGGTTAAGACAGGGGAACCGTGACATACAGCCATAATATCGGCGTTAGTTCGAACGGCACGCTCGCCTATGGTTCCGGTGGTGGAACAAGTCTTCTCGGATAAGGACTCTAAACCGTAGGCCCAATGTACACAATGGCTCGTGTGCACTTTAAATAACCCAGTACATCATTCGAGAAGAGTAGGGGGTTACCCCGGTATACTGTTCCATTTCCAGTCCCCGTCCGGTCACAGAAGAAGCGTTTACGTCGTGTCCCATGTCAGGTATCCATCCTACCTGCAAATCCTTCTACCACACTACGTAAGCAAGATGGTACACACTAGCTACGTATAGTGACTCGATAAGAAGAACCTAAAAAAGGGACTAGGTTAAAATAAAGCCGCAAAGGGTATAGCTCATGACATTTCCGGTTTATAGTGTAGCGTAACAGGGATTTTTGGTCGGCGGGGGGGGAAGGTAATAATTTTCCCGGTTAGTAATTTATCATATCCACCCACCGCTACCCCCCGCCCCATATAGAAAACAATACGACATAGGGCTTACCTTATTTATAATATAGGCCGCACACGTGTGTTTGAATCTAAATATAAACATTTTCATCATGGTTTTATTTATTACAAACATATTCTTTCACCATCATTACACATTGAGGCCCTTCTTTTAGGTAAAACGATCTATCTTAAATTTTCTTTCGTGAGTTTGGGACTATAATGTGTTTAAATAACTTAAAAGGCTAACCCTAAAAAAAAAACCCACAAAAAATACGCGCTAAACGCGCAAAAAATAATTTTTGTTTTTAATTCTAATTTCGTCAGAATTGATCAAAACTCCCTAAAATGTGCAATTTTTAGAGGAAGTTGGCCTATTTTTTTTACAAGAAATGCGAGGAAGCGCGGGAAATTGGAGATTTTTAGGCACTTTCAGGGGTTGAAAAGGGATTCTTCAAAGGGTGGGGAAAGATTTTCCACAGATGGATATTTTCCCCTTGTTCCCCTTTCCTTTTTTTTCCCATTCTTTCTCTCTCCTTCCCTCTCCCCTCTTTCTTTTCTCTTATTACCCAGCCCGGTACCACAGCTTGGTCAGCCCGGTAAAAACCGTCAGGGTGGGAGGGGGAGTCTTCCCCCTGCCCCACCAGCCTGTTACGCCACTGAGCTCTGTGGCATTATCTACTGATCATACGATTGTGTTCTGACTTTTATTAATCAAACACCGACTTGAAAAGTTGAGTGAATAAACTAATTTTATTGTTTTCACAATGTGAATTTAAACAGAATGGATTTATTACAGACAGCATGGACCTAAACAGAAAGCATTACAGTTTAGACGCACTTTATGCTCAATCTTGTTAGCCTATTGAATTTATTATTCCATGTTAATATTTAACTATTTTGGTAAATCAGTAGAATTCGGTGTTTACATACAGGGTTATATAGTACAGTCCGATACAGTCATAAAACTTGAACAGGAGCCCGCCTAATCCCAGTTACACTGCTATATGATTGAATAAATTATCGATTCTTCTAATGAGACTTTCGAAAAACTGAAATTTTTAATAATTCACCAATCTTCGATGGAAATAATTTTCTGGTTCCAACGGAAGAGAATACCTACTTTTTTTTTATTAGTTTTAAAATTTCAACATACACTATTCAAAATTATTGTATAATCAGATCGTAACGGCGCATGCACAGCAAGATTCTATCGGTATATAGTGCACTCCGTAGCTGCCGGCACTTCCTACTGGGTGTGCGTTCGTGGGCGTCCAGCTCAATTTATTTAAGCAGGAGCTTGTACCAGAGAACCCTCGACACGCAGTTCCGTGATTGGTGCAATGTCTTTTCCAAAAATGCATACCACCACCTTGTATTTCCACATTTACATTATACATGTCTGTTGCTGTCCTCACGTAGACCCATTCTTCTGTCGTAGTACATGCTTCTTGCTGCACAGATCTCTGAAAAATAATATGAACACAGTTGTTAGATTTTACATCATATTTAAAACTAATCATTTGAGTAACTGA
>NW_022713730.1:0-530 GCF_011630105.1 Anneissia japonica
GCATTTGTTCTTATTCAAGCGGAGTCCAACCTTCTGAAATCTCTGTAGCACCTCCTTTAAATTCCTGTCATGCTCGTCTAGATCTTTACCAGTGACCAACAGGACATCCACAATTACGGTATCTCACAAGGATATCCTTCAAAGATTATTTCCATTGTGCGTTGAAATACTTTTAATACCATATGGCATTCTAAGATACCTGTATCGGCCAAGGGGAGTGTTGAACGTAGTCAACTTTGAAGATTCTTCATCTAAAGGTACCTGCCAAAAAAAAATTTTAACTTCTAAGACCGTAAATACTGTGGCATTGGCTAAATTTCTAGTTATTTCCTCATCAGTTTTCATTGGTTGATTGGGTCTCTTCAGAGCACCATTTAAATCTCTTGGATCTATGCACAATCTAATTTTTTCAGTCTTCTTTTTTCTTGTTGCAACCATTGATGACACCCATGTTATTGCCTTTTTTTACAGGAGTGATGACGCCAATTTGTGTCATTCGTTTAAGTTGTTTAATTACTTTGTCCTCCATG
>NW_022713731.1:0-997 GCF_011630105.1 Anneissia japonica
ATTATCGATGAAACAGTTCTACAGTCATATTAACATTGTCATCATCACCATCTTCATTATAAACAAAATCTCCATAAACAAAAATACCAACATTAGCATCAACCTCAACAGCATCAGATATTCTAATCAAAATTATCAATAACCAAACATAAGACAACCTACTCATCAAAAATTGCAAATGTGGTAGAAGCTGGCTCGTGTTGAATATTTAATTTTACAGTCTTCTTCTGCGATGCTTCAGCCAGTTGTGTTTCATCATTTATCGTTACAGTTGGAAGCAAGACTTAAAAAAAGAAATATTTTTGACTCAGCTTATGACTAAGTTAACAAAGAATTGTGCTGTAGGTTTTTGGTTTTAAGCTCTTCATTTTCATTTCATTTCATTTCTTTAGGCACGAGGGCCAAGGATATGCCAATAAGTGAACTTAATCACTGTCCTACGTGGCATATCCATTTAACAACAGGGGACTTAATGGACCAGTACACCGGGGTAACCCCCTACTCTTCTCGAATGATATACCGGGTTCTTTAAAGTGCACACGAGCCAAATGCGTACACTGGGCCTACGGTTTAAAGTCCTTATCCGAGAAGACTTGTTCCACCACAGGAACCACTGGCGAATGAGCCGTTCGAACCAATGCCGATATTAGAGCTAAAGGTCACGGTGCCCCTGACTTAACCGCTTGGCCAATCAACTCGCCTTCATTGAATGTTATTGAAATTGTAACTCTCTTTGTTTAACCATAAGCCCTATTTTGGGTGAACCCTCATAAAACCAGGCCCTATTAATGTTATCTTAAATATCTGGAATATAAAATGAGAATTCAAAGGCATGAATAACAAATTTCTAATTGATGTTTTACATTGTAGGTAAAGTTTTATGTCCGTACCCTTTCGGCCAATTACAGTTACATTACACTTAACTCTAATTAAGTTGCAGTTAACTCGAATACAATTAATGTTAAGTTGAATGCATTTCCACTTAACACTAATTCAG
>NW_022713732.1:0-1721 GCF_011630105.1 Anneissia japonica
GCCTACCTCTGACCCGGTATTTCTTTAATGCACACTAAAGGGACAATTCAAAGCATTACCAACGTGACAGAGTACTGCCTATCCAGGATCCATACAACATAACATTATTTTGAGCGCCCTCTACATTTTACGTTCAGTAAAATGCTTGAGTGTAACCTTGGTAAACCACAAAACCATATAAATCTACAAATTGATGAGAAGACTGAAAATTGTTATTCTCATTAAAGATGTATTGTCCCTTGCTAATGTCAAAAAATCATAAAAAATATAATTTTGAAATAAACTTGCTCATATTGCAATAGCATACAAATTATTAACTTGTGCATAAAAATTATTGAATTTAAAAAATGTGTACCCTGATTTTTAAACCAAAAAATTATAATAAAAGTAATAAAACACTTCCAGTGACTGGAAGTGTTTCTATCATTTTTAGCTGTGAACTGATGGGTAGACATTTTTTAAATACACTAATTCTATGTTCAAGTTGATAACTTTTATGTTACTTCAAAATGGGCAAGTTAATTTGGAAAAATATTTTTATGATTTTTTTGGTATATTTAACATGGGACAATACATCTTAAATGAATAGATAAGGACTACTGTGTCCTTTATTGTTATTATTATTATTATTATTATTATTATTATTATTATTATTATTATTATTATTATTATTATTATTATTATTATTATTCTAACCTACGTAAATTTACATTTAGAATTCACATTTAATTAACTATAATTGTTTAAGTATTTATTTGAAAAATACATAAAGGAATATAATCATTTAATATCATATTTAATCATATTTATATAAAGCAATAAGTGTTATAGTTATATTTTTGTTTATCAAAGTCTGCAAAAAAGACAGGAAGAAGGAAGAAAAGCAAAGAAGTCGAATTATGAAACGTGATAGGCTTATGCACCTTGGCATCTGATGAAAACAAGGAGTGACCAAACCCACTACCGTTACGATTTTTGAATCGTGCGGGAAATCTACTCATGATGATTGCAGTGGTAAACCCGACCTGGGTGGTTGAGCTGAATTTAGGAGTGGAACAACCCAAAAAACTCTAAAGAAATATTTTCCAGATACCAACCAGCCACTGGGAGCCAAAATAGTGACTACAAGTCCAGCTTCCATGAACAAGGTTGGACCAGTTTTACACCTCCCCCTCGTTGGACCCACCATGACCTGGCACCCCACCCCTCAACTGTGAATTTTCCTTTAAAAAATATATGCTTTAGTTAAGGCCAGGCTCCGGAGAAAAACGAATTATTGATATGTTGCAGGCTTTTAACTGATTTTGACACAGAAAGCTTATTTAGACGAAAAGGTCCGGTTTGAGATACAGATTTTTGAATATTTAAATACTGTGGTAAAAAGGGGCGTAAAACCACCCCGATTCACCTTCCCCCGCCCCAGTTCTTAAACATTCAAAAATACGTATGTCATTACCTGCTCCTGTTTTTATCAAATATGCTTTTTTGTGTCTTCGAAAGTCAGGTGTAGGCCTACACATATTTTTAAAAAAAAAGAGAAAAAAAAATCCTCGTGAGCCCGGGATTGAAAATCACTTCATTGTATTTCGCCAATGCAGTGTAGCGCCCCCTGACTTAATTATGCGCCCTCCAACTTAATTAATATATATAATTAATATATAAGTTAATAATTTACGTAAACAATATGCAAGTGGCCAGCAACATGCCAGGCTTACTTAAAC
>NW_022713733.1:0-510 GCF_011630105.1 Anneissia japonica
GCTGTAAGGCAACTAAGGATTAAGGAAATAAATTAATGAGTAAAATGACAATAATAAAAGGCAATAAAAGGTTATCATAATACATTTTTCATATTTCGTATTTTATAGACTGGATTATGTTCACTCAACTTGTATACACCGATATTTATTTTTGTTCATTTAAGACTCATCCATATATTGCTACTAGTTTTACTATTACATATTATATTATTATTACTATCGTTATTATTGTAATTATTATCATGTCCTCTATATCATTACATTATATTATAATGTATACACTTATTCTTTAATTATGTTCATTGTGATCTATAATTAATCTTTCATCATTACAGAGATATATATTTTCTTGCCTTTTATTATTGTCATTTTACTCATTAATTTGTTGCTGTTCGGAGGTAGTGCTTGTTTTCGTGGCGGCATTTCGATACAAGTTCTGACCTTTTGTTTAGGAGTCCCGCCCTTCCCGCGTTGATGATGGCAAGCTTCTCTGATATACATAGGTCGCAT
>NW_022713734.1:0-516 GCF_011630105.1 Anneissia japonica
TTTTCTTTTTAATACCATATTTGCTCGAGAATTCTTTAATCTTTACTTTTAGATGTTCCCAAAGCCAAAGTCAGGACTTAGGTTATGCTTATTCTTTTTTGTATTTTCAATTATATTTAAAATATTCAGGATGTACTGTTCATCATTTAATAAACTGTTGTTTAACTTCCAAACACCAGGTCCTCTCTTTTCTACATTATTTAGAATCTTTAGTGAGATTGCCTGATGATCTGAGAAGATAAAGGGTCTGATATCAGTATTACTTATTTCACCATTTTTATAAAGGGCGGTAGATACACACCAAAAGTCCAACCTTCTGTAAGTGTTCTTTCTTCTCCATGTAAATTGCGTTGTATTTTTATGGCAATGTCGCCATATATCAATAAGTTTATGTTTGTGCATACATGACTTTAATGTTTGTGGTGATTTGTCATGTTGAAGGTTAATGCTATTTTTTTATCTTGCTTTCGTTGTAATATACAGTTCATGTCTCCACCCATTAATATAATTTCGTGT
>NW_022713735.1:0-739 GCF_011630105.1 Anneissia japonica
TAAGCCTTCTTAATAATTTTGAATTTACAACTACAGGCAGGGGCGGATCCAGAGGTGTCCAAAAATGGTGGGGGGCGAAAGTTGGACAGATCGAGACAACACTGTCCTAGGGGGTCCGGGGGCACGCCCAAAAGTACCATTTGAGGTGTCTGGGCTATAATTATTTGCTTTTTCTTTATTTTTTTCCCTTTTTCCCAACCTGGTCGCAAACATCTACTTGTCTGTGCACAAGGCCAACTTAGGAATGAAAGATACGTTTAATAATTTTATTTTTTCTGTCCGGAAGATGGATTTATAAAGTCCTTACATGAACAGCTTTATGAAAATAAGTGGATTCCCCCTTAGCGATATAAATACCTATCTAAACAAAACAGATATAGCTTGTCTAACAGAAGAAGAAAATATGTTCTGTGAGGGTACTATTATTTTACAAGTGTGTGATACAGCAATACAAAAAATAAAATTAAATAAAGCCCCATGGTGTGATGGTTTGATAGCAGAGTTCTATAAATATTTTTGGGAAGACATCAAACAATGTGTTTGTAGCGCAATAAATTATAGTTATTTTAACAACGAAATGAGCAACACGCCAAAACGTGGTGTAATTAATCTATTATATAAAAAAGGTGACAAACAATTGCTAGAAAATTGGAGGCCTATAACCCTACTCAATGCAGACTACAAAATTGTAACGCACATCCTATGTTCAAGACTCCAAAAAGTAATTTCACTCCTTGTA
>NW_022713737.1:0-1364 GCF_011630105.1 Anneissia japonica
TTATTATTATTATTATTAGGCCCATTATTATTATTATTATTATTATTATTATTATTATTATTATTATTATTATTATTATTATTATTATTATTATTATTATTATTATTATTTTGCTTTTTGTTAAGGGGGCTATTAACCTAAAGATCTGTGCTCCGTGCAGCACACGATTTTATTATAGCCTCCTCCACATATATTTTATATGTTTATGTTATTTGTAGAAAACAAAAGAAATCTGAAATCTGAATTATTTTTGCGTTGAACTTACTACTGAAAACGATCCGTTGAGATATCTGACTACACTTTCCGATGAAGGAGTTGGTGCTGCTGTTGTAATTGTCGTCGTCGGGGTTGGATCACACGGCTGCATGTTACATGCTTGTGCTGATATTGGCGGCTCAAAACCTCTATTAGTACAATCCTCCTCCTCCGATTGGTACGCGTAGACATCATCTCTTCCCACGCAAATGATTCGTCGAGTTTGAATTCCTCCGTCGCATGGTGCAGAACACTACAAAAATATGGAAAAGTTATTTATCATCTGTTTCTTTTCACCCAGAGAAGTATGTTGCTTGGTACAATATGAATAGATTGAATGAAGTGTGTAGTGAATTTAATTTTACGCGTACTCCTTTAACAGAGAGTTGAGTAGATTGTGTATGTTTCACATTTGTTGAACTGAACGCGACTACATAGCAGCCGTAAAGAAGAGGCGCTTGGTAGATACATGTTCACATCATTCCACAACAACAGAGGGTGAACCGTAACATCGGGGTAAACCCATACTCTTCCGAAAGATACAATGGGTTCTTTTAAGTGCACACGAGCCAAATGTATACACTGGACCTCCATTTTCCGAGAAGACTTGATTCTACCAACCGAACCATGGGCGAGAAGCGGCTGGAACCAGCTGTAGCTAGCGGCGCCCATGCCTTGCCGCTCGGCCACTCGACTCGCCTGATATATGTATATATGAGTAATTTCACAGTAAATTGACATAGTACCTACATTTTCATGGATATATATATATATATATATATATATATATATATATATTAAATATAAAAATTTAAACAATAAAATCTTTATTATACCTTGCTAAAAATATTGCTTGGGGCATGTCCATTTACTGTGAAATTGCTCATATAAGAAAGTATAATACATACTCCAAGTATTGAAATGCACGCCATCGTATTGGGATTTCTGATGATGACATAATTAATGTCGAAATATTGAATCCCAACACTATGGCGTGAATTTTAATACTTGGAGTATGTATTATACTTTCTTATCTGAGTTTAATCAGTGGACCTTTCGGTTTTTGGAAAATTGCTCATATATAGATACATACATACACACATACATAT
>NW_022713738.1:0-1568 GCF_011630105.1 Anneissia japonica
ACCCAGCCAGCCGCACCGCCCGACGAAGGTCCGATGACATCGGCCTGAAAACGCAGCAAAGCCAGCCAACTCCTCGGTACGGGTTTTCAAAGTCGGTATCATAAATAGAAACCAAATGAAATTATTTGAACATTAAAGAATATACAGTAAGAACAAAATTAAAAGAAAAGCATGTATGTGACATCATTAACCTAGTTAATACAGAATTGACAAATGATGATCAGTCGAAAGAATTAAGGCACACCGTTGCTAATGTTGCTTAAGGATGACTGGTGAAATTTATAGAAATTATATTCTTGAAGGTACAGGCAGTATGTGGGGTGGATGCAGGGGGTGTGCAGAGGGTGCGATTGCACCCCCTCCCCACCACCACCAAAAATGTGTTAAAAAAGTACTGTATTGTTGATATGAGTTTCCAGTATTAGATTTCAAATTACTATGATAGTGCAATTTCCTAGCACCTAGAGGTCCATATTCTCAAAATGTTCACACCTCAGCCCCAACCATGGTGGGGCTCAGGTGATGTGTGGACTGTTACGCACCTCTTGACACCAAATCCTGCATCCTCCCAGGGCCTGAGGGCCTCTTATTTTTACACTAAATACACATCAGGTGAATGTATCAAGTTTTCTATTGCTGATGATTATGATAAAATTACTAAATACCTTGGTACAGTGTGGTGCAAATTTCCAGAGAAGATAATTAACTATTGTCTTCTTAATATAGCGTTGATTTAGATTCATTTTCATTCACACTACTGTATGTGTGTCAGTCCTAGGATACAGTTAATAACCTGACAGCCATTTTTGTAACTCTCTATTTTACTAGAGTGATTTATTACCAATAAACTTAGTTTTTTATTTTGAATTTTTTTTTATTGGTTCAGTATCATTTCTTTTAATTATTTTTTGATGATGTTTAATTGTTTATTCGTTTAAAAATCATGGATTGTGAAATGATTTGTAGGCCTCTGTTAATAATTTTTTATGTTGAAATTGATTTTTCAACTCCCTCCTTTCTGTGACCCCCTTCTTGCCCAAAAATGTAAATGATTTGTGTCATTTTGATATCTCCTTCTACATACTTACTTTTCTTTTCTTCTATAAAAAAAAGAGGAAAATGAATAGAGGCAGGGTTTGTGAAGGTGAGTGATTGCACTCGCACACCATCTCTCACCCAAACTCCTCATTAGGGGTGTGAAAAATAGAGCACCTTGGATATACTGTAAGGGTCACTCTCATTGAATCTAGTAAAAACATCAAATACTTTGGCAGTGCTTTCTGTACAGTATTTTTTGTTGAGTTTTGAACTTTAACACCACTTATGCGACTGCATAACTATTCCACAGAAGCTTAAAATTTCTCTCTCCCTCAAATAATCACTCACCTACTTTAAGCAAAATTAGGTGTGTTTTTTCTTAGCTCACCTGCCATTCAAAAAAAAACAAGCCTTGTAGAGGGTTTGAAAAGTAATTGCTTCCTACAGCGATATTGGATAGAATGATAAATTAAAGTTTAATGTCGCAAATTATTACTCACGATAGATTGTGTCAAGCTGATGAGGTACAG
>NW_022713739.1:0-634 GCF_011630105.1 Anneissia japonica
TCATCCGGTATATTATACAAATGCTTTTAAATTTTCATCTGTTAACAATTTTCCAATTCAGTTTCCTTCATTGCCCTCTGATATTAAAGATGATGCTGTTATTTGTTTGTACAATTCTTTTATTTGTAAACTTAGACAATACTTAATGAATGAACGATAATTTTTTATTGTTTGGTATTGGCCTTTCTTGATTATTATTGTTTTTTTACTGATTTTAAATTTCCCTACAATTTTATGGTTATGTTGTAAATAATTGTTTTGTAATTTTATTGTACTGTTCTTTGTTCCAAAGGTTGTGGGCACCACTTGTAGTGTTATGGCGCACTGTTGCTGACGCAACCTTTGGGCCGTTTGTGCCAATGAAATAAATAAAATGAAATAAACAGATTTTCTTGATATTTTCTGTTAATGTACATCGATATGAAGAGAGAGACAGGATCATGTGAGCAACAACAGGAATTCCAAGTTATATAAATTTGCAAACCCCCTTCAGGAAATTTTTTCTAGATGCCTAAAATACCCTAAAATCTTTTCCATTTTAGGGTAGTAATAGTATGATACAACTTTTGCAAAAAAAAATTCTAATACATGTTATAATTAAGTTACAATTTCCATTTCATCATCTTCCTCCTTT
>NW_022713740.1:0-559 GCF_011630105.1 Anneissia japonica
AAGTCCTAAAGATATATGTGAAATTCTGTGTAAAGTTTTTGGGGACAGCAATAGCCTACCTCAGTAGCAACAAAAATTCTACAGTTACAAACAGGCAGAAGGTGAAGACCTGGTGTCTCTTTCACTAGAGCTGGTAAACCTATGTGACAATATAATCCGATTAGATCCATCCTTTTCTCATGCCAGGGAAAATTTGTTGAAGAGTCGATTGGCAGAGGCAGTTTCGAGAGGAACATGTCCAGCGTGAGTTGAGGAGGCTCCTCAACGAGCAACCGTCATTGAGTTTCTTTGATTATAGAGACCAAGTGATCAGAATTGTAGGTCAGGACAAATGTAGTACTAAGGTGAGAAGGGAAGCCGTAGTCAGAGCAACCACCGCAGACACCAACCAGCAGGTAACTGACTTACTTAAACTCCAAGGAGAGCAGTTAGCTTCTCAACAGCTGCAGATTCAGACATTATTGAAACGCTTAGATACCCCATCTTCTGGAAATGGGCAGAATACAAGGGTATGCTGGAATTGCAAGAAAGCAGGGCACTTTAAAAGAAATTGTCCCGA
>NW_022713741.1:0-552 GCF_011630105.1 Anneissia japonica
AAAAAAAAAAAAACGGATTTTTTTTTGGACGATCACTGCACAGAAGGTATCACAGCCCAAAAGTACACTGTAGCTAGTTTTCAGCTCTCCACATGCAGTGAGTGTTGAATTATTAAGATGATCCCCTAGACATTCACCAACAATCCAGGATAGCATGTAACGTTATCTCTCTCAACAGATGATAGATAGATAGATCGTTCAATCTGGTAGAACATTTTAATTCAATATAATTTAATTCAATAGAACTTTTATATTCAATAATTAAACACTGGTGATCTTCAATACTGTAGGTAGGCTAGCCTAGACCCTAGGCGGGGCGCTAGGGTCTCATCTAGGCTAGGCTAGGCCTACCTTAGCCTAACTAGCCTAAATAAAGCACGATTTATTGTCATTGGGGTGAGTAACTTGAGACCTATACATTCAACAGCTGATTGGCTTATTGATTTCTGGGCCCTTTGTTAAATATTAGAATGGGGATTAGATGTAAGGGGCGTACGCCCCTCCCCTATTTTTTTGCAAAAAACTTTCACCCACAGTGGACCCCCCCCCCCA
>NW_022713742.1:0-2192 GCF_011630105.1 Anneissia japonica
ATGGAATATATCTCGATGCGTATAAATGAAATTGTCATGTTGGGAAATAAATCATTCGAAACCAACATTTTTACGTTACCAAGTGTCTTTTACTTTTTTTTTGTTTATGTAGTAAAAGGGAGAAAAAGACAAAAGGACACACGGAGAGATGAATAATTTGGACGTACCTCTTCCAGTCTACTGCGCGACGCTATCGTTCGCCTACAACGGATTTGGCATTGTGCTGTTTCTCCGAATTTTGGAAATGTATTTCGGAAAACGATACTCCGACATGTTCACGATTGACACTAGACACGCCATGGTCGACAGCGCCGTCAGTATAATGACGACAGTCGGCGTCGTAGTCTTGTCCGCGATGGCCAGACCTTTGCGGACGACGGTGGCAGACGTTCGCTTGGTGGACGAAAGAACGATGGAGTCGACGTTCTCGTGTTTGTTGGGAAATTACCTTTTGCTGCTTCTGAGCGGATTGGGAACATCCAGCGCGGTCGTGAGACCGATAAACAGGATCGTGGACGTTTTGTGCTTCACGACGTTCGCTCTGACGTTGAAATTCCCCGATCTGTATGGCGTTTGGATTTTGGTCGCGGTTATGCGAATCGGTTTTCCTTTGGATTACATGTGGACGTTGACCAACGTGAAAAGTCGTGTGTGGAATTTTGCAGGAACGTTCGTCTGCAACTGCGTGCTACCGCTCGTTATGGTAAAATTTGCCATAATCAACGTCCCCGTCGAATTCTGGAGAGATTCCGTTCCTGCGGTGGTGCACTACTGCTTCCTGTCGGCCGTCGGCTTCGGCAACGGGGTGCTGTTGGCGTACGCGATGAAGCGACTCACCGCCGACGACGACGACCACCACGATAACGAGAAGAAGAAAAAGAAGGAAAAGCAGAGGAAGATCTCCATTATTGTATAAGACCCGATGACGTACGTCATCGAACGTATAAGCATGGACGTAAATCAACGAGTTTGTAGAATTACTTGTACATTCCTACGAATCTTTCAGAATATCCGGCGACCCGTGGTTGAGGTTTCTAGCCATATGCGAACCGTTTCTTTTTGGAAACTTCGCCGCTCCCGTCCTTGACGGATACAGTCCCACCAACCCACGTTATAATCAATTGAAGGCGTGGGGGCACGATGAGAACGTGCTGCCCCTGCAGTTTTTAATGATGGGTTATACATATTTTACGTGCCGGATAACATTGTCCGACTTCATAAACGACCTGCCGACGCCACCGGAATTCGCCGACACGTCGATACCGCTTTTCGATTTCCTTAGAATTTGGAAATTTGTCATCGTCAATTCGGACGAAAAACGTCAACGTCTGTACGCCATGAAAACATTTGCTTACATATTCTCTATCGACGACCCAGAGAAACACACTTATCACGCCGTCTTCGAATTTAAAAAGCCATTGCGACTCGTTCACGTGATAAAAACGTGCAGCACAAAGCATCTCGTAGACAAGAAGAAGATGAGGCAAAGGCACCAGCAAAATCTTTACTTCGCAAACAATTGGTACATAGACGGAGACGATAGGTGCAACACCAGCGTCGAGTACCGCTACGACGCGAACACCGTTCGATTCGATCTGTACGTTTGCCAGCCGGATCAGGCCCGTCTCGGTTTCGTGTTGAACATCGACGACGGTACCGTGGAACCGGCACCGCCGATCGGACTGCAGCTTCATTCGGGAAAGGACGTATCTCCGGCCAGACTGAAACCCGTGGAATATGGCCAACGACTCGACCTCTATTTCAAACCGTCTGCTACAGCCCGATACATATGATATTTAGATCCCAACTTTCGTTTATTCATTTCTTTACTGAGATTTAAACGAATCAATAAAGTTATTGTGAAAACATAAAATAATTGTATGCGTACATATTATGTGTTTCGTCTATCGTTTCATCAACTTTCAATAGCCAAAATTCTTATATGTTATATTTACGAAGTTAAAATAACCAGAAAATACAAAACTATTATGGTTTTTTTTAAATATTTTATTTAAATTATTCTTTTTCTACGCCATCGTCATTGGCTTGATGCTGACGAAGAGGATAGGTATCGTCGCCTCGTCTTCCGACAGATATTAGCATATGGCGACGCTTACGTCGACGGTAAAAATGATACGTTGGATAGCATATGCATTCGTTCTTACGACGACCTCCTTCGTCAAAGGATCGCA
>NW_022713742.1:2257-2530 GCF_011630105.1 Anneissia japonica
GATCCGAGCATACGGTCCGACATACCCGAGTTCAGACACAAGACGAAAGTCGCGTTCGACCTGAAGTTGCGGAACGGAGATGACTGCACCGTACTGCGCAGCTTCGGATCAAGGGATTTCGTGCACGTCGAAGTGGAAAACCTCGACGTGGTCGCACGATTTCGCGTGGGAGACTAAGAGTGGTCGGCGAGGAGTCCAGGAAAACTCGAACCGGGACGATGGCACAGCGTCGGGATCAGCAGGCTGGGTCGATGGATTCAGGTGCGGTTGGAC
>NW_022713742.1:2621-6038 GCF_011630105.1 Anneissia japonica
GTGGGAGACGAAGAGTGGTCGGCGAGGAGTCCCGGGAAACTCGAAATTGGTAACTGGCACAGCGTAGCGGTCTATAGGGAAGGACTGTCGGTTCTGGTACGGTTGGACGGAGTCGTCGGGGAAGATATTCGAAATTTAGGCGAGGTGTCAGATGCAGATATAACGAAAGACTTCTTTTTGGGTGCGTTCGTCGGATGTATAGGCAATCTGACCGTAAACTCGCAAAGCATATATACCGTGGGTTGTCGAAGCCATACGACTGCGAAACCCGCCGAGATCCCTAACCAAAACGACGAGAATCCGCAGGTGTCTAACTACGACGACGACGACGACGATGACGACGGCAGTGGCGGCGATGATGACGACGGCGAAAGACAGCTGGCTTTAGGCGCTCGAATTACCTCTCGGATCTTCGGTGCTTACAAGTTCGAAAACTCGACGCACGGTCAGTTTAGCGTGCCCGACGACGTCCTGAACGACGACCGTAACGAGATGATTGTCTCTTTCGACATTTTCCTGCGGGAAGAACACGAAGTCGCCGGCGTACTGTACAGCGTCGGATTTTCCGACTCAGTGGACGTCGAAATCGTCAAGGGATATCTGCACGTGAGATTCGAAGTGGGAGATTGGTACATAGAGACGATGAACCTGCGAAAATTACAGGTCTGCAGATGGTACGGAATATCGGTTCGAAGGTCGGAAAACCGCGTGCACGTCGAAGTGGACGGAGAGGACGAGCAGGCATCTCGTCATTACCACGACGACGAAATGATACGACGAATGAACCACAATCTTACCGGAATTTTTCAAGTCGGCTCCTTTTACGGAAAGGATCAGACGTTCGTAGGGTGTCTCGGGAATCTGAAGTTCAACTCGTTTCCGTTAAACATTCCTTCTATGCAACGGTGCGATACGCCTCCGTCCACGTCGGTACCTACCTGTCACGTTTTCGGAACACCTCGAGCGATACAATCGAGATACCTGCTTCCTCGGGAGGTTCTGCGAAGATCTCGTTCGGGTTGAAATTGGAAAGCTGGAACACGGGTAACGTGGTGCGTGTCCAAGGACTCGGTCGTGATTACGCGGACGTGAGCGTACGCCGCGGTCGGGTAGTGGCTCTGCTAAACTTCGACGGCGGGTTCGCGGCGGCGACCAGCGAAGAGGAACTGCAACTCGGAATATGGCACGACGTCGACGTCCGATGGAACAGTTCGGCGTTGCACGTCGACGTGAACGGAACCGAGGGGCTCGTCAGCCAGATTCCCAGAGGGGGATTTGTCGCGCCGACAGGTACCCTGTTGCTTGGAGCGTCGAACGCTCCGTCGTTCGTCGGTCGATTGAGAGACCCTACCGTCAACGGAATCGCGATAGTGCCTTCTTCGGCGAAACCCTGCCAATCTGTCTGCCTTCTTCGGCGAAACCCTGCCAATCTGTCGGTATTCGGTCCCGTTTTCCGGCGAAAAAAAAGCTCCGGACGTACAGATTCGAAAAAGATAGCAAATTCAATTTCAACGTGCCACCGTTTCACACCTCAGAGATCTAAAAATTTCGTTCGCGTTGAAACTAGACGAATCAGGAACAAGCCACGTTCTGAACGCGAACGGGCAACAGAGTTACGTGCACGTGTCCGTGATCAACTCGAAGATGTTGGTCACGTTGCTAGTTTCGCGAAAGTTAGCTATCCTAAGAAATTCGAAAACGCTGAATACGGGCGTCTGGTACGACGTGGACATTTGAAAGATCGGCGGCTTCGCACGGCTGGACGTGAACGGGATGGCCGGCACCCTAACAGAGATTAATCGATACTCGATGTTCTCGGGTGCGATCTCCGTAGGTTCCAGACACTCAACGAGCATGAACTCTATCGTCGGCTGCATGCGAGGGATAACCGTGAATTCGGTCGACGTGGAACTGCCACCCTCCACGAAAAGATGTCACCAATACGACGCCGACGCCGACGACAACAACAACGAGCGCGCGGCGAACGCGAATCTAGAAATGACGGACGAAACGATGATGGTACCAGAAATGCTGTCCTTCCGCTTAAGCAACGTGACCAGCGTCCGAGTGTCTCTGACTCACAAAAGCATGGACGTCCACCACAGTCTGCGCATCTCGTTCTACATGAAATTGAAGAAAGGAAACGACGGCTGTCAGATTTTCTTCCTTGGAGACGAACTTCGCGATCACGCGTTCATGAGGATAACCGACGACGGAAGAGTGAGAGCAACTTTCGAAATGGGATCCAGACCGGTGGTCGTCGAGAGTTCGAGTCCGATCGTCACCGGCACCTGGAACCGTTTCGAAGTTCTCAGGATAGGGAATTCTGCTCGATTGAAGGTCAACGATCGACCGGAGCCGTGGAGAAAGGTCAACGGAAATTACAGTAGTCTGGACGTCGACACGTGGTTGCACGTCGGTCTCACAGAAGGATCGCCGTCCGTAGAAGCGTGCGTCGCGCGGATGACGTTGAACGATATGGAAATTCGACACGTAGATCGTCAGTCGTGTTCCTCTCGTGTCCAAAACCAACTCGTTTCCTTGTCTAACGAAACGGAAGAGCTAACCGAAACCTACGTGCAGCAACGGATTCCGTCCAAGTCGTTTCGACTGGAAAGCGGCGCCACGCACACATCTCCGATGCCCATGACCGACGTTCGAGATCTGTCGTTCTCGATCAAACCGAAAAACGCGACCGGACACGTGCTCACCGCTTCCGGAGACGTCGACCACATCACGATCTCGCTTTGGGGCGGCTACGCGAGCGTCGACCTGAACACCGGTTCCGGAACCATGCAGTACTACAGTCCGAATAGTATGCACGTCCACCGTTGGAACCGACTGAAGATAGAGATCGCCAACACCACCGTGTCCGTCACGACGAACGGCGGCCGGAGGGAGACGACGAAGCTGGACGGCCCTTATACTCATCTAAATCTTGGCGGGGACTTCGTCACTGGAACCGTAAACGGATTACGGGGCGTCGAAGGATGCATCTCCTCCCTCGAGATCAACGGCGGTCGACGAGTGGTGGAACCCGCGGGAATGG
Source organism: Anneissia japonica (assembly GCF_011630105.1). Classification (NCBI taxonomy): domain Eukaryota; kingdom Metazoa; phylum Echinodermata; class Crinoidea; order Comatulida; family Comatulidae; genus Anneissia; species Anneissia japonica. The sequence goes on from NW_022713742.1 coordinate 5,671, forward strand.
CTTTTTGTCGAGTCGCTTACCGCCTCGACGATTCCACTTCTCCGATGGCCGGGGAGGGTCGGATAGAGAGCATGTCTTTTTCGCTCAAACCGTACGAACAGACGCGAAGCGTTCAACGGCACGTGTTCACGGCCACAAGCAAGACCACCACCGACCGCGTCTCGGTTTTCCTCACCGACGGATACGCGAGAGTCGCCGTGGACGCGGGTTCCGGACTGATGTTTCTCAACAGCGCAAACTGTGTGCTCACCGGTAGGTGGAACGAGGTTCGATTGCTGTTCGAAGAAAGCTCGATGCAGATCGCGATAGGAGTGGAAACGAGCGAGAAGAAAATGCTGGAAGGCACGTTCACGCATCTCAACCTGAAC
>NW_022713742.1:6767-8139 GCF_011630105.1 Anneissia japonica
CGGCAAACTCAACATCGGCGCCGAATTGAACGGAACGACTCGGGGGCTCGAAGGATGCATTACTCCTTTGGTGGTGAACACCGGTCGACCGATCGCACCGACAGGACTTTCTTTCTGCCAAGCGGCGCCGATGCGGCCTCCTGTCGTCGTCGTCGCCGCCGTCGACGATCGCCAACAGGAGACGGAGACACCACCCCGGATCTCCTATCGTCTGACCGATGACAGAGGGATGCACGCGATGCCATCGTACGATCGCATAAACAGTCTCTCTTTTTCGATCAAACCCGAAAAATCGGACGGGCACGTGTTCACAGGGAAAGGACACACCGACTCCCTCTCGATATTGCTCTTCGACGGCCCCGCGGGCATCTACGTGAACACGGGTTCCGGAGCGGATTTCTACAACTGCGAAATTCCTCTGCGAATGAACGAATGGAACAGACTCCTGATAGGATTCACCGAAGGTTTCATGCAATTTTCCGTCGGTCGCGGACAAGAGGAATGGAAGAAACTGGCAGGTTGGTACACCGACCTCAATATGGGCGACAGCTACTCCGTGCGATTATACGAAGGTCTCGGCAGCACCGGCGGATGCATCTCGGAGCTCGAGGTGAACGGTCGACCGGTACAACCCGATAACGATTGTATACTGGATTCCTCAGCCATTCTGGAATGCCCGACGAGGATCGAAGCGAACGATAACGCTGTAGCAGATATACGAAACGACACCTGTTTCACATTCAGTGTCCCTACTTCGACCTGTCGGCCCACCCTGGACGTTAGCTTCTATTACACGAGAACGAACACGGACGACGGAAAAATATTCAAGTACGTAGAGAGTGAAGGATTCCGCTTAAGAATCTCAATCGCGAACGACGAGATGAGGTTGCTCGTATCGAATTCCGAGAACGAAAAAATCAAGTCGGTAACTCCGACTCCGTCTCCGGGAGTCAGGACGAGATACGCATACCACATACGAAACAACCAAATCTTCTCTACGACGGACGGGATTCCGACTTTGAAAAAGCCCTTCCCGGTGGGAAACGGAACGAAGTTCTGCGAAGGTGTGTACATGCTGGGCAGCAACGGCGAAGCCCACGTGACCGCCGCAGGGAAGGTGAGTTCTCTGATCGTCAACGGTTTTGAAGTCGAGCCGGATAATTTGGAAAAGTGCAACGCGACCACGGATGCTCAATCGACCGAAACACTTTCGACCGCGACGACACCAGCAGTGGACCGATTAAACAGATCTTTCCGCATACGCGACATGAAATCCCGGATGCCCACCGTCGGCCGCGTTCGAAACATATCGTTCTCAATCAAACCGGATGAACTCGACGGACACGTGTTCACCGCAGAGGGGAAAAACGAC
>NW_022713742.1:8155-10104 GCF_011630105.1 Anneissia japonica
CGTCTCAGTAAGGCTAGTGTCGGGATACGTGAGCGTGTCCATAAACGCGGGTTCCGGACGGATGTTTCACGGCAACGAAAAACGCCTCCTGTCTACCGGTCGGTGGCACCGAATCTTGGTGGAATTCGAAGAAGATTCCGTGCGAATAACGACGGACTCAGTTCCGTCCGAATGGAAGAGGTTAGAAGGGATGTACACTCACCTCAACCTCGACGGTGACTTCTCCATGGGAACGGTCGGAGACTTTGAGAGCATCGAAGGATGCATCTCCCCAATGAAGATAAACGGTCGCCTTTTCGTACCACCGGGACTGGCACCGTGCGTTACGAGAACAGACGACGAAGGGTCCTCGACCGTTTTTCTGGACGAACGCACAGGATACAATTTCGTTCGACAAGCGAACGAAACGGATGTCACCACCCAGGTGTTGATGACTTTCTCGTTGAAAGCCTATAACGAGGAGGGGAGGATATTCCACGTCGACGACGGCAAGGGCGGTGACGCCTTGTCCGTATATCTGAAAGACGGTTTCGTGGAAGCATTATTCCGGACGGGGTCCACGCCGCTTCGAATCACCAGTCCGAAGCGCACCGCGATAGGAGAGTGGAGCTCTTACGGCATAAGCAGGTACTATCTGCACGTCCTGATGACGATCAATTTGTTCGAAACGAAAACGAACGTGATCGGGGACGACGCCATTCTCGACGTGGGAAACGTGTACACGGTGGGCGCTAGTTACGATTCGCCAGGTGTTAACGGATGTCTGAGAGGACTTACCTTAAACCAATGGGAGATTCGAAGCAGCGAAATGATAGGACGTTGTCCAAAAAGGAATACTACCGATTCTACGTCAAAGGTTGAACCGACCACGAAGGAATCGACGACGAAAGAATCGACGACGAAGAAAACGACAACGGCCGAACCCACTAATGAGGCATCGACAACGAAGGAGTCGACAACCAAGGCATCGACAACGAAGGAGTCGACGACGATGGAGTCGACAACGAAGGAATTGACAACTGCCGAACCCACAACAAAGGCATCGACCACGAAGGAGTCGACAACTAAGGAGTCAACAACGAAGGAATCGACAACCAAGAGTCGACAACCAAGGAGTCGACAACCAAGGCATCGATCACGACAACGAGGGAATCGAAAAAGCAGGTATCGACCACGAAGGAATCGACTACTACCAAACAGACCACGCCGGCATCGACCACGAAGGAATCGACAACTACCAAACAGACAACGAAGGATTCGACTACGAAGGAATCGAATACGAAGAAACCGAAAACCAAAGAAGAAGAGACGACAAACGCCGAAAAAGAAGTCCTGAAAAACGCAGTAGCTTCGGACGCGTTGCCGTACGTCGGTTCGACAGCGATGCCCAACGACATGACGTTCAGACTAAATCGGAACACAGGCGTCGCTTTCAGACGACCACTGGGAAACTCTGTCGACGACCACAGGACCGACGTCGACGTAAGTTTCTATCTGAAATTGTCGTCCTTGGATAACGGGCGGATTCTGCACGCGTCGAGCATGAAGAACATGGATTTCGTCGGCATCTCCGTCAGTAAAGGAAAAATTGAATTCTCCTTCGACGCGGGATCCGGAAAACGGACCATCACCCATTCGCATTTACTTTCGATCGGGACGTGGCACCACGTGAGAGCGTACAGAAACAGCAGCGCCTTCGGATTGTTCGTGGACGGCGAAGGTCGACAAAACGTCTTCGGCGAATCTTTTCCTTTCGAAATTCTTGACGTGGACCGTGACTTTCGCCTGTGAGCTTCGATGATGTCGTACTCGGTCGTCGGGTGTTTGGCGGACTTCGACTTTGGCGGATGGAAACTCGTCGGCAACCCTCTGGAGACGTGCTCTCCGTCCGAAAAAATGGAATCGTCGCGACACTCGCCGCCGCGTTATCCCGATCCGGACGTCTTCGA
>NW_022713742.1:10677-13704 GCF_011630105.1 Anneissia japonica
TGTGTATTTTATTTACGTTGTCGTAACTAGTCGACGGCCATTGTCGGGCGATCCAAACGATGAAGACCGTCCTAGTCTTGGCGGTTCTGACAACGATCCTTTGTTTCGAGGAAGGCTCTGTCCTCTAGATAGACAGGAACTTCCTGGTCGTCAGACCCTTCTCGACGTTCGAGCTGAGATGCTACCACGGCAAGAAAAAGGCCTTGGACGTCCGTTGGCAGTTGCTGAATAAGAGAGTGGGCTTCGCGACCGTTCACGTCACCGAAGACCTGACTACCAACATGCTGAAGGTGGTAGGAGTCGACCTCGACGCTTCCGGAATCTACTCGTGCTATTCCAACGATTACTTTTCCGCTTCCAGAACCTGGAAGACGAGTCACCGGAACGCTCGCGTTGTGGTTGCGGATTCCTTCGTGATCGATCCGACGACGACCGCTTTAACCGAGGGATCCCGGAACTTCCGAACATCGTGGGTGATCAACAAATCGTGGTACGGCACGACGCCCGGTTTCTGGTACAGGGTGTGCTTCGGCGTAAAAGGCCCTCTCCCGAAGGAGATTCTCGCAACGATGGTACCTTGTGCGTCGAATAATATGGCGGTCGTTGCGTTGTACAGCGATCTGGGAATAGAAGCAGACCGAGAAAAATGCAAGTTGTCGGAAAAGTCAATCTGTTGCATCCATCCGGACGATCCGTGTCGTAGGTGGAGCAATGCGAAAGGTGTCATCATCGCAACGGACGCGCGCTCCGTCGCGGAGGGCAGTTCGTTAAACTTGGTGTGCTACTTTTTCCAACCCGTAATCATTACTTGGATTATGCCCAACTCGGCTCGAGAGGAAGAAACGTTGGCCGAAGAGTGCGGGTTGATTCATTCTCTTCGTTTGCGAAAAAGTAACCGCGCGCGACGAAGGTCTCTACGCTTGTTTCGGTTCTAACGGCGTGGTGAGTAACTCGGTGAAAGTTCTCGTCAGCCAGGAAGCGAGATTTTCGACGTCCTTGGACCTGTTCTGTGAAAGGACGACCGCTGTAGATTCGAAGGCGCAGCAGATGGAGAAAGTTTCCTTGTTTCCCGAAGTGCAGATACCGAAAGTCAGGGGAATGATAATCCTGAGATGTACGACGACGCGGTCGACCTTCTCGGTGTCTTGGACGAAAAACGGCAAGAACGTGGGCGACGACAGGAGTCATCGTCAAGTATGCAATGGCGGTCACGAACACATGCTGATCATCGTCAACGTCAAGTTGCGGGATGCAGGATTGTACGGTTGCTCGTACGGGCAGAACACGGCGAACGCTTGGGTGGAAATCGCGAAAGCCGAGACACCTCCCCTTCTCGTCGAACATCACGCGAACGTGTGTAAGGACAGCGTGTTCAGCATACCCGACCCCGCCGTCCAGGTGAGAAGAAACGGCTCTCTCGCCTGCTACTACTTCGACAGAAAGACCGATAACTTCGGTCGCCCCGACACCTGTTACGAGGGAGGGCTAACCTTTCTGTCAGGAGGGGCGACCGAAAATTGCTACGACTTACCTTCTCCAAAAAACTCGGATCTTCCGAGGAGCCATCCGTGCAACGAGTTGAAAACCGAACTAGACGTCGTGATCGAGAAAAACTTACTGCACGTAGGAGACACGGCAACTTTAAATTTTTACGGCCATCAATTTAGGAATCGGAGATTCAACGTCCGCGCGGAGGGCGTCTTTTCGAGCCACGATCACGAAGAGCACAGAGAAGACAGCATTCCCGTGCCCGAGGGTTCGGTGTCGACTACGATTTGCGCTCGCGGGAAGATGACGGTCATCGAAATCGACACGGAATTCTTGAGGCAAGACCGACACCACATAATTAGACTGACGGTTGATTTTTCGCTTTCAACTATACGAAAAGAGGGGAGGTCTTCGTAACCGGCCAATCAACGGGAGATCCGGAAAACGATACCGGCCCCGGGTTGAAGGCGAGGAACCTATGCGAATTCAGGAGGAAAGGGGCCGCATCATTTAAAGGTGACTGTCGGACTATAAACTATCCGTATCCGCCCTTCGTCGTGCATGCCGCCTCGAAAAACCTAAGCCTTATTACTTTCCAAGAGCGGTGGAACAACCCCAAGTCGGAAGTGAACGTGGTTTACCTCTTTGGAGTCTCCAGTTCGACGAAGGTACGATGGAAATTGGATTGCGTGGAACTAGAAAGCTTACCGCAACTCCGAAAAAAATTGGGAAGTCTGATGACTCTCACCTGTCACGACCACAGGGTCGTCGGCATCCTGGAGCTTAAGACTATCGTCGAAAAAGCGAAAGTTTTCGCGACGATACAAGAAGGAAACGAGAACTTCGTAGTCGGCCGAACGGTTCGGGTGTACAGGAACGGCGACGAGCCGATAATGAAACCATCGACGTTCGGATGCGACGAAAGGCCGATCGAATATCTCGGCGTTCCTCTTCAATACCGGGAGTCACCCCGCCATTATCTACCGGATGAACTTATGCGAGAATAGATTGTATATTGTGTGTGTGTTCGTGTAGTAAATAAAGAGAATATCGAAAACAAAATAATTCTTTGTAATCTATTTTTTTAATTCGTATATCATATGCATTCGTAATTCAACAACCGTTCGTTCCAGTACTTGAGATACCGATCGTCGAGTTGAACGACGTCGGTTACAGAACCGTCGAATCCCAAATTTCTCGCAAACTCTGCAAATAGTAAGAACGCCCGAGCATCGTCCACGTCGACGTTGAGGTGAAGAGACGCCATCACGAACGGCGACTCGAACAACCCGTGAAAGTAGGCTGATGCATTATGAAAGTTGACGATTGCTTTGATGCCGCTGTCGTCCGAAGCGAACACGTGAGCTCCGCCGCAGAAATCGTCGGACAGGAATCCGTGATCGTCGGAGCCGAGGACGATTGAAAACAGGAACTCCTTCATGTCTTTTCAAGTGGACGTTCGCAGAGAAAGTGATCTCCCATCATCCGTGTTCGTTCGCTCTAAACTCTTCCGGAGTTCTTCCTTCGCAGAAGAGAAAA
>NW_022713742.1:13775-21342 GCF_011630105.1 Anneissia japonica
GGCACAAGGACACCGACTCGTTCGTTCGCGGCACCAGCGAATCCGACAATCTGACGAACGTGCCGTTGATAGCAGGCGCATCGAGCAACCGTATTCGAGGCTCCCGTCCGGACAAACCATGTACGCGAGGTTCCTCGCGACCGCAGTTCGGTAAAAAGAAGCAATCATTGAGGAATTCTGGACGTGCACGAATGGACGAACGGAAGGTTTCGGCGGACGGCACGCAGGAGAAATGCCGAATGTCGCTGTCTGCGGAACGCTGTGACGGACGCCGAGCGCGTCGTCCTCGTTAATCGAGTGGTGCGGGAAGACGGACTTGGCGTAATCGGTCGCGTCCTTGAAGAGCTGGTCGATGGACAACAGATGAAAGAGCTTGCGGTGGACGCTCAGCAGCACGTCCGGAGCGTTCAGCAACCTCGGTCGAATCAGACCGACCAGCGCGTGCTTGTCCCGCTTGCTTTCGCCGGGATTGGAGGTCAGCCACTTCCGGACCAGATGCAGCAGGTATCATTCGGACGCGTACAGCAGGTATCCTTCGGACGCGTAGTAAACGTTTTCGATCTTCGGACCTTCCACCGGATCGTCGTGTCTGGACGTATCGAGCCACGTGGCCAGCTCGTGCCATCGAAGCTCCTGCTGATGAAGCATCAGCTTGCCGAACTTCCTGCACACGGCCGAATCGACGGCGTTCATCAGGGTCGGGGAACAGATGCGTACTGCGGTTCTCCTCGCTCTAAACAGATCGTTCGCTGATAGTTCGTACACGGCCGAAACGAACACGCAGATCGCATCCTTGCAACCCGTCCGCTCTGCCATGTCCAAGCAGGCGACGCGCTCTTCGTACGAGAGCGCGTCCACGAAGTCTCGATCTCTGTCTTCGTTCATGAACTTGATCAAAGCACGTACCAGTCTTGAATCGGCCGCGTCGTAGAGATCGACGACCCTGCTCGGCTTCCGGCTGTCGAACGTCGCCATTATCCACACCTTCGTCGTCTCGAACTCTGCAACGCGAACTTCGATTTGCTCCGAGCCTTTGAAGCACAGAGGATTCGTACGTTCGCCGACGTACGCGAGGTCGTTCCTCGCCTTCAGGTGATTCACCAAAAGCGACATCTTCCTGCCGGTTCGAGGAAGTTCGTGACTCATGCCTGTTCCGGGTACATAAATAACACATTTATGTTTTCCCCCAGCTGCCCCTCTAAAGTTAAGACGTGTCTCGGAAGATGTCTGCTAGATTCCGACCTTACACGAGACGATGGAACGTGGATGTGTTGCCGGAGACGAGGGTGGACGTGGTGGAGCGTCGTGGCGGACGCCGACTGAACGTCGACTTTACCGCTGGTAACGGGCGAAAGCCCAACCTCGGAGATGGCAGGAGCGCCATGTTTCCGGTGTCGACCCGCGCTCAGAAACCGAACGTCGGCGTCAGGGACGTGACGACGTTTCACGAGTTTTCGACAAACGGCTCGTGTTCAACCGCGGGGAAATGCTCCTCCTGTACAACGGTCAAGATAAGATGTTGACGGCAATGCCTCAACCGACGAATCCTTACGAACTGCCAGAACCATGCTCAAATCCCAACCTCGGCAAGAGGACGGTGCCGTTGGCCCAGCTGCAGAGCATGATCGACGAGGAGGCGACGCTATAGATCAACGAAGATTTCGACTTTGACGCACCGTACTCCGAGTACGTGGAAACCGTGTGCGGACGTCGCGGCTTCGACAGTTTCGGATCGGTGCTCGCGAGGATGCAATCCCCGCGCGACTTCAACGCCTACTTCTAACCCAACGGATACCAACTTTCGTACGGTGGCAAGGACGCGTACTCGGGCGAGGCCTTCCCGTGCATAACCACCCAACACTGCGGAAGGATGATCACGACTCTGTCCGGCGCGCACGAAACCAGTCGAGAGGCGCGCGCCGGCACCAAGGTCTACCTGGTCGTCGGCATGAGAAAGTGCGACGGACCGACCGTGCTCAATCATCCGTACCCGACGATGCTGTTCTGCGACGATCGACGCCAGCTGCACGAACGCATGAAGGTGGCCAACTACGTTTGCCGAACGAGGAGCGGACGCGTCACGCCGTGCATGGTGAAGGCGATAGGCGAATTCGTCAGCGACTATCGCGGCAGGAACAGGAGTCCGCAACTCGAACTGTTCATGAAGACAGACTTCGAAGCTCATCATTTTGAGCGATGGGGTACATCTTTCGCGACTATAAGTGTGATGCGTACGGATTTGTGTCCGCATTAAACGTTCGAGAGGAGGCATGGGAAAGTCGAAGAAATTAGCGGAGAAGCTTCAGAAGGATTTGGACAAGATGCACCAGTCCAAACGTGCGATGCTGAACGAGATGGACCGGCTGCGAGCTCAGGCGGAGGTGGCGGAGAGCTACGGGTACACACCGCCCACGGCCCCCGATTACGTCGGACTGGGACGGGTCGCCGCCGGAGTTGAGGTGGACGCCGCTAACAAAGAGCTCGACAGGGTGAAGAAAGAACGAGATTTTCTCATGCAGCAGATCGATAGAATTCGAAACGATTGTCAGTCTCTGAAGAACGACGAAAACGTCGGGAGAAGGGAGAGAGCGCTCTTAAGGGAGCAGTTGGACAAAGCGAAGAACGATTACCAAGTTCTGAAGAACATGCTTCCGGACACCGTGAGGTTGTGCAAGCAGTACAAGAGCCTCTCTTATATGAACTCGCTGCTGAAGGCTCAGTGCGAATCGTACAAGGAGGACTTCAAGCACGAGCGCCGCGATCGAGAGCTTATGGCATCCCGAAGCAAGGCGTCCAACGAACCGAAGATCAGGTCCATCATCAGGCAGCTCCAGCAGCTGCTGCGGAGAGGATACGATTACGTGGAGGTGGACGGGGCCGGAGGCAGAAACGACGGAGATAGCAGCAGCGACGAAGAAGATCGCGGTGTGTGTGCTGCTCGTCCGCCGAACGGCATTTTCGATCGGTCGATCCCCCCTCACTCGGTCGACGTCGAACTTATCGCCGCGTGCGACAAGCTGCTGGCGCAGGACGGAGAGAATGTGTTTTGAAAAGCCAATAAAAGAGGAAACAAAAACAAAATTATTATTAGTTTCGCATTTTTTTTCTTTTCTACCTAACATCTATCGGTGGAAAACGAATAAGAAAACAACTATGGACATGTACGACTTCTCGGGCCACTTAATGGACGGTGCTTTCGGAAGCGTTTACTCGGCGATCAGAAGAGCCGACGGACTGCCGGTCGCCGTGAAGGTAGTGAGAAACCCCTCGGCGTCCTACCTGACGAACGAATCGGGCGAAACGATATTGGCGGATTCGTGGACGTTCACCAGGTCGGAGATCGCCATTTACTCGTGAAGGAACGGCCGCTTCGGAGCTCCGACCTATTTCAAGTTCTGGAGAAAGTCGGCAGTATCCCGAAGGAGAGATGCAGATGCTTCTTTCGGAAAATCGTGGACGCTGCGTCAGTTGCTTGAAACGAAACGTAGTTCACGGAGACCTGAAGATGGAGAACGTGATCGTCGACCTGGACACGGACAGGATCAAGCTGGTGGACTTCGGTTTCGCCAAATTCGTCGACGACCAACCGATCGCCAGCGCTTTCGGAACCACCGATCATTACCTTCCTCCGGAGATGCTGAAACATCGATTCATGTATGCCGTTCCGGCGATAATCTGGTCGCTTGGAATCATGCTGTTCGAAATGATCACCGGAGAAGAAATAGAACGCGGCCGTCGACCGTACTTGCAGATAATCGACGACGCGGAGCTACTTTCGCTCCTCGATCGAATGCTGTCGGTCGACTGGAGGAAGAGGCCGTCGCTGAAACAAGTGTCGGATCATCCATGGACGAATAAACTAACCGCGAATGTGGAATATGTTCAATAGAAGACGAGATGTACAGACGGATGCACAACAAAGAATTTCGCTTGCAATTTCAAGTTCCAGGGTCGGAGGGAGACGGCTTCGTTCGACCGACGTGGCGCAGAGATCTACCGCACCACCCCGTCATGGTAAAGGAGATTTTGAGGCCTTGCCCCACGTCAAGATGGAAGGGTGCGCAGCTGCCCGAGGAAGCGGTGTTCATGGAGATGGCGAAAGGAGTACCCGGTTGCGCGAACTTGGAAGCCGTTTCGAACGACGACCGATCTTACCTTCTGGCCGTGACGCGACCGACGTTCCACTGCTTCCTGTACGAGATGCTGGAATCTTCGTGCTGCGGAGAAAACAACGCGAAGAAGATATTCGAGCAGGTGGTGCGAGCCTTGCGTCGGCTGTCGAGACCGCGGTTTCTACCATGACTCGGTGGACGAGAACAACGTGCTCGTCGACTTGATCACGGACGGCGCCGAACTCGTAAATTTCGGGTCGGCCGTGAAAATCGACGAGCAGAACAGATCTGTGTTGGAAAGACGCTGCGTCGACTCGTTGACATCACTGCATCGCCGGATGACCGGAAGAGAATGTTTTGTTTGACAAGAAGCGGCCACTCTCGACGACTTGATGAGATGGGTGGTAGACGACACCGATTCCTGAGAATAAATATTTTTTTTTACAAATGTTGTTCTTTCCAACACCCCCCAAATTGTTTTGTATACTATGTTAAATGAATATTGAAATAATAAATAAAAGACACACACAAAAATCTATATGGTATTACTTTCTTTTTATTTTTAATTTGTTCTACGAAGACTTTTCTTCGGATAACTCTTTAATGAGCTTCTGTATTTCCTGACACGTAGCCTTGTAAGTTCTGAAGTCTTGCTGGGAGGGAGCCTCGCCGCCGGTGATCTTGGAAGCAATAGATCTTTCGAGGCTCCTGAACACAAGCAGCTGCTCTTCGCACACTCGTCGATAACTGGGCACGACGTGACGATCGAAGTGAACCTCCACTTCTTGTGAGGTGACGTCCTCCATCGTCGGTACCATAGACGCCAGCGCTTCGCGGATGTTCTCGACGACCCGTGGCCGCTCCCGGACGTCCTCGCTGCAGTACTGTCTCTGTTCCTTGTCCACGTCGAACGCGCACAGTCGGCAACCTTCCATGTTTTCAGTCGGTTCCCTTCGCAACACCCAACACATGTATATATGTGCACGAGGGACGCGACGTAGGGCATCAGACCGAGGTCCGACATGGCCGAACCATCGTACGCTGCCTGCAACAGGTGTCAGTGAAACCCGCCTATGCCGAACGGGGAACTATGCACCATGTGCGCCAGCCCTTCTCAACTCTGTCCGGAATGCCTCCGGCCGTTGAACGATTGCGATTGCTTTAAAACCCCGCCCAGTACCGCGTCGTCCGCCGAATCCGCAACGTCGTTCTTGGAAGCAGCAGATGGACTGTCGCCGATCGGAGGGAGAGATTGGGACCGTGAGGAGGAGGAAAAGGAAGAACTGTCCTTCCCGGAATCTTCGTACGAGAGTCTCGACGGCACTTCTCATTCGGAAATGCTGCATCGTATCGACGACGCTCTTTCTCAAACGTCTTTCTTGGAATCGTCGTACGGGAGCGTCGACGCCATTTCGCATTCGGAGATGCTACGTCGGGTCGACGACTTGATCTAAACGATCGACAATTACGCCGAACAGATCGAAGAAGACCCAGAAGAATCTGCGTGGACGCCCGAATGCCGCTCGTTGGCCTTGGAAACTAGAAAACTGGACGTAGAGGAATGGCTCGATTTAGGTAACGAGGAAGAAGAGAAAAGGTCGATGGTCGTCTGCGAATACTGCACCGCCGAATGGGACGGATTCTCCCAGTGCGAATGCAATCTCGGATTTTGAATTTGTCGAAAGAATAAACAAAATAAAACATTAAATCATTTACGTTAACTGGTTATTCTTGCGTAATTTATTATTTTTTTTAATATTAATCTCCTACATTCGATAAAGAGATTGGAACGTGCTTCACCCGAAAGAAAAGGGGCGATCAAGGCGAAGTCGACGCCGGAAGCATAGCGAGGGCGTACATAGTCGAAGAATCCGAACGAAATCCGTACTGCGTCGTACTCGATCGGTTGGTGGAGAGCATTCCGTTCGAAGTGAAAGGACATCGTCCCTCGCAACGCGAGCGATCCTCGAGAGGCGATATCCTCGATGTTCGAAGAGGGTACCGTGAACTGGGGACGCATCGTCGTCTCCTTAGTGATCGCTCGCGAGATTTCGCGTTCGAACACGTTCGAGAAGAAGGCAGTTGCACGCGCAGTCGGAGTCCTTCTCGACGACAGATGTGGAGATTGGGTCAGACGAGAAGGTGGTTGGAACGCATGCTGCACTTTCGCGTCGACAGAAGGGTATTAGCGATTTGGTAGTGAAAGTGGGCTCGGAATAAAGACGTCGATCCATTTCGAAATGTCGTCTCCACGTCGCCGACACTCGTCGGAAGACGAACAGGAAGACGAACGTTGTCTCCCGCCCGTGCCAGTAAAGGTGAAGAAGAAGTCGAATATCGTATGGATAAGTTCCGAAGAAGACGAATCGGACAACCAACCGGGAACGTCGAGGTCGGGAGGCTCCTCCTCGGCAAGAGACGGCAACGGAGCCTCTTCGTCGAGAATGGCCGTTGGCGCCTCCAGCGACGGCGGTAAGTCTTCCGGTTCGAGAAACTTTGCTGCCAAATCTTCGAGAAACTTTGCAGTCAAATCTTCGATAAACGGTGTCCCACGCAAACCGTTCTCGTCGAGGAAAACCGGCGACGCAAGCAAGAAACCGAATACGACGGCAACGGTTCAGCCGGTGGGCCACGTCGATTACGCCAGACCGGACAACGCATACGTGACTGGAGGCGACTACGACGACCACGACGACGACCCCTGGAGGCACAATCCGTTCTTCGACGGTCCGCTGAAAGAAGGAACGGATCCGCAGTACAGGGTGAAAGGCAACATGCCGGCGCTGAACAACATACACTTCGTGGTCGACGACGTCAACGACGTCATCTGGTACAAGGTTCCTCGATGGTTGGACCCGAAAGCCGTGCAGCAGTTGAGCCGTAAACTGAAGGTCGAGGACATCACGTGCCTGAACATCATCTCCTTGACCAAGACGGCGATGTTCACGAACGAAATCGACGCGCTGACGGCAATCGCGACGTCGCTGGTAAGCAGCTCGGTGATCTTTACAGGTCTGAGAAACGAAGACATGCCCACCCTACTGGAAGATGCGAAGGACATGTTCGCAGACGAGAGAAGAACGCGACTGCTGGTGGATCTGACGAACGTGATTTCCTCTCGCGAGAAAGGAAATCAGAAAAGAAACACGATATGCGACACGCTTCTGTTCTGGTCTCCTCTGATACACGACATGTTCGTGAAGAAACCCGTGCAGATGGCGAGTTGGCTCTCCCGGATACCGCTGAGTCTGATCGATCACATGATCAACAGACCGGAGCGCTTGAGCGGGCACGACGAGGACGTGCATCGTCTCGTCGCCGTCTGGGTGGCGTCGTTCGCGGACAGCGCCGTGGATTCTTTGCGAATGGGTCCATCTAGATGTGTATAAGAGACAGACGGGGAACTATGCACCATGTGCGCCAGCCCTTCTCAACTCTGTCCGGAATGCCTCCGG
>NW_022713742.1:22405-27829 GCF_011630105.1 Anneissia japonica
GGCAAGGCGATAGACGTATTGGCGACGCATCCACGCCGAGCACGGAACGTAGCATCGATGCAAAGCCCGATCGAACGAACGGTAGGCGTTTCGCCGTTTCGGCTTCTGTTATTGCTGTTGTTCTCTTCGCCTTTCTACTCCTTCGCGGTCGCGCATTTTAAGGTGGATTCCGACCTGGTGATCGGTTCAGTTTACGTCCAAGGTGCCACTCCGTTTCTCTACCAGGAAGCGTGCATTCTCCCGAACTGGAATCGCGCGTGCTTGGAAATCGCGGAGGACGGGACCCGATACGTGAGATGTTGCGACAGCTGCGAGAGAAGCATCTCGCTGAACCTGTGCAGCGTCCGCCGGCCGAAGAAAAATTTCAAAGGCAACAGAGACCGCTGGTACCTCTCTCCCGACTTCGAGGGGTGCGGACTCTTCGGATCGCACTGCTACTTTCCCGTCGGCAGCGACGTCGGATCTTGCGTTCCCGCTCTCAACGGGTTCCCCGAGGCGGTTCCCTTGACGGACGAATACTGGTTACGCTGCGGCTTAGACGGTGCCGTGTACGAACCGGACACCGGCAAAATATTGTGCGTTTGCGATGTAAAATAAAGTGAACCAAAGAGAACAAACAAAAATTTGTTTTACATCTCTTGATTTATCTCTCGCACTGATTCATTTTTGTTAAAATACACACACACATAATAAAAAAATATATAATGGAAACCGTATATTCGTTTAACAATATTTTATTAAACAAATAATGTATGACTCGCTGAATATGACATGTATCCTAAAAGGTCTTGTCTTAGGTAATGGCACCTATGCCATGGAGTACTGAAATGCTACGTCATCGTTACTGTTCAGAACGTACGTTTTCAGAGCGTTGGGTAAAAGGGTCACGTCCAGATTGAACGAGATTATGGTCCATCTGCAGAGAGCCTTTAAAGAATGCACCGTCGAACCGCTCGAATCGATAGTGAATCGAAAGCTGGCGATCCCACTTCGGCATCGAACGGCGAATCGGAGAATTTCGTCTGGAAGATACCACAGCAAGGTCTTGCCCGACGGAGAGACCGTCGACAACGACCTGGTCGCTTTATCGTATTGGATCGTGAGTCCGTCAGATCGCATTTCCACCCACCAGCGTCGACGTTCGCTGACCAGACCTGCTGTGCGAACATCGCCGCGCGAACGGTGTATCGTCAGTCGATGAAGCCTCTCGCTCGAATCGGTCACGGCCGACCTCATCGTCACCATCGTTCCGCGTTCATTCTCCTGCCACATTCTCGACTACGAAGCGGGAAGTTTCGTCGTGCACAAAAATGTCACGTCATTAGCACTTCGCGAACGCCGATAAATAGAACGAAGGTGACGCCACCGTCATCATTTACTCGCCAAGAACCGTACCGTTACTTTCTCAACCCCCATTTTTCTGCACACGCCTCCACGTCATGTTGTCGATGATAGTACCGGTTCCGGTGTTTGCCGCCGTCGTGTTTCTCGCCTTCATGAAAATCTCGATGTCGATATGTTTCGGGATTACCGACAGCTTGAGTCCGGGTTTGCTGGACACGAACACGAAACAACGGATCGTGGACACCTCGCTCAGCTTCTTCATGCCTGCCGCAGTCCTTCGACGAACTCGTCGGCCCTAGCGCCGCCGGCCTAATCTCTTATCACCCTTCCCACGGACGCAAGTCCCTTCCTTATGCGGGCGTTGTGCGTCGACAGCTTCACGTTGAAGATGCGGATGTGGGTTGCCGGAACGTGAGCGATGAACAGCTGGTCGAAGCACTTCGCCGATGCAAGACCGACCTCGTGAGCGAGACTCCTGAACGCGGAGATCACGCGAACGTAGGCGTCCGCATCGTTACCGAGTCGGTTGACGATCGCGGATTCCATGAACGGGTACGGATCATACCCGACCCTCTCGCCGGACGCGGCCGCCCGCACCGCATCTTTTCCTTTCATCTCAAAGTCCGGAACTCTGTAAGGCCACGACAGCCGGCCGTTGGATCTCAAGGTCGGCACCGTCTGGAACGTCACGAGGGCGTCGTAACAGTACCCGACATCGTCTCCGTTGCAGGCGGCGATCCGGTGGTCGTAGTATTCGCGTTCGATGGCGTTCGGATCCAGAAAGATTTGCAACAGATCCAACGTCATGACCTGGCTAGAATCTTACGTCCGTTGGAGAAGGTTTCGAACGTTCGACGAAGGTTTCTCCGACGCTTGCGATCGCGACGAGAATGTCGTCCGGAGAGAGGACGTTCGTCGTTATATGGGCTTGCAGGATAGATTCGACAGGTTGTGCGTGCGGTCCGCGTGCGAAGCTCGAAGGATGCTCTACGAACATTGCGTGAACGTGTTGCACCTCGTTCGCGACAAGGTGGTGGTCGAGCAGAACGGACATGACAACCTGCTGCTGCTGTACCCGGAGCCGAGATCCGGCGGAAGGGCGATTCGGGAGATGAGCGTTCCTCCGGACATCGTGAGAGATCTGAGGAAAGCGTGGATAATGTACAATCTCGACATGATAGTCGAGTACAACCTGCTCGCGAAGGAAAGTCCCAAAATCGTGGCGGATTTCGTCGCCGGAAACGTGTTTCGAGAAAACAACAGATAAATGAGAGAACTCAAGAAAAATTTGCATTAGTTTCTATTATTCTTGGACACTCTACACAGTTGGTGAGATTTTAAATATAAAACTTATCGGGACACGTCATGTTGTATGAAGAAGACGAACAACTTCCGGAAAGCAAACTCGTGGATTTCACGTACGGATCCGGAATTCTGAGAAGGATCGAGGATTTCTACAATCACGACAGTTCGCATCGGTGGGTTTGCTGACGGGCGATGGACAACTGCCACGACCATTCGTTCTCGCTCGAAGGTATTCCAAGTGCCTTCCTCTGGTCGGCACGTCTGACGTTGGATCCTGGAGATGCTTCCGAGGCGTCGACGTGGCGCCGTCGGTCACGTCCGTGATGACGTCCGTGTACGAAGGCAACGCGAGGGGATACATGGTGGCATCGCCGACCGTTCTCGAGCGGATGGTTAGGTCACGTGGCGACCTAACTTTCAGCGAAGTCTTCGACGGAGACCTGTTCGTGTACACGATACCTTTAGACGTCGACGATTCGAGCCAACCGCAGTGGAGCGACGCCGCGGCGTTGGATCTGGCCGAAAAGTTCCGTCGCGTTCTGTCCAGAGAGCTTGGCAACTTACCCGAAGAGCCGGACGTCTACTCCAGCGACGGCAGTGCCAAACTTTCGCTGCACGTGTACCAACGGCTTTTCCGACCGATCCGGAACATGGCCGCTCTCTCTTCGATGATGACGTCCTTGCGACAGGTGTACCCGGAGATGAGGTACGTCGAACTTTCCGTGTACGCTGCCGGTAAATCTCTGTGGCTGCCGAGATGTTGCAAGATGTCTGAAGGAAAACCGGTGAGGCGTCTGAGACGCGTCGGCGGCGACGGTCAGCTACACGTTCTTCGAGCACTCGCGCATTACGACCATTCGCCGGGCGTGAATCGTAAGCCGTACGATCGACCGGTTGTTTCGCCCAACCGACAGTTCCGAACGTGGAATGCTTTCGAGAAGTTGCTGTCCGAAGAGGATCTGTCGAGAATCGTGTCTGCCGTCGAACGTGCAACGTCCCTCCGAACGAAGCGCACGGTCAGAAGAGGGAACTTTCTCTTCTTCGACATGGACGAGCGACACTGCCCGAAGTCCGGACGACTTCATCGATCTTGCAGGCAGAAGCTGCAGCACGAACTGGGTACCGGAGTGGTTAGGAGAAAGTGTTGGTCACCCGGCTGCCGTCACAAGTTCGAGGACACGGTCATCGACACAACCCGACCGTCCACGTAGACGAGAGCGTCGCCCGACTCGTCGTGTCCGCGATCGCTGGACACGGGAGGATAGCCGATGCTGATCTTGCCGCTCCACAAGTCGGTACGCATGTAAACTGGCAGGGATTTTCCTCCGCGCTTGTCGTACGTCGGTCCTTGAACCAGCACCTTGTGATCCCGAACCGTGTCGTTGTACATCGTGAAAACGTAAGTCTTCGCCTCTCCCGACAGCATGTACATCTTGGAGAGGCAGACGAACTCCTCGTGGTCGTCGTCCGGTCCCTCGCACGGTTGTGTCGGCATCCACGTTCTGTCGGCGGCGAGTACGAGAACGGAATTCCCTTCGTCGTTCACGATCCTGTATCCGGTTTCGGAAGTGAGACCACATCTCCGAAGCTCAGTTTGCAAGACCGCTCGTTCAGCAGTTGTTCGGTGCGTCTCTGGTGGGCGTGATTCATGCAGACTACGGCGAGTAGCAGGAGCTGGACGCCGAATAGTACGCCGGCAGAAACTCCGAATAAACGGTACCCACGTTCGCCATCGTTCTTCGTTCCGCGCGAACGGCTTCTCGCAGCAGAGGTTCCGCGCTCCAACCTAACATTTCGCTTGGAACCGGAGTCCATCGAGTCGGGGTCGCCGTCGATATCGCGATCGCTAAATTGTTTTCTGTGTTCGACCATCCCGGACGAAACGTGAGGTTCGCCTTCGTCCTGTTGCTCACCGTCGACACGAGGAGGTCTTCGGTGGATGAAAGTTTCTTCCTACCCTTGTGCAAATCGTGCAACAGCAGAGATAAAGACGATATTAGAACTATCGCGAAACAAACAACCGTCAGTTTCATACCATCGTCGAGAGCGAACGCTTCCGCACGAACGTTAACGTTGACCGTTCATTCCCTCCCCCATCGCTTAGGCATGGGCGTTGCATTTGCTCCCGTGAAGGCGGTGTCGTGGACTTGCAAAGCCGTGCACTGTATCATTTGCGTGTGTTTGGTAGTCGTCGTGGTGCTGGTGGTACTCTGGATTTTGGATTTTGCCGAAATTTTCAAAAACCTCTAATCGCATGAACGAGGGCAAAGGTGAAGTGGCCGTCATCGACGTCGTCGCCAATCCTCCGTGTTACCGAAGACACGCGAATTTGCTGATCTGCGTGTTGCTGTTCCTGGTCGCCGGGCTGTCCGTGTTCTGGCTTTGGGACCTCTTTAAATTGCTCGCATGAGATCCGGGTGGTTTCAATCGTCGTCTGGAAAATGAAGAGACACTTCGATCTGGACGGCGCGTTCGCGCCGATCATCCAACGACACAGAAATCTGAGGAAGGAATATTTCGCCCAAAATCGAACCGAATCATCGTGTCACGCAGCCAGCAGGAGCGCCTCCTCAAGATTCAGGCAGAGGATGAACGCGAACGTCGGCATTTCTCTGGTGCAGTTGACCTGCGACGTTCGATCGATCGCAAGAGAACTGGAAAAGACGGAAGGCGAATCGGACGTGCTCACCAGGATGGTCGGTGCGTACAGGCTTCGGGAAGCGAACGGGGACGCGGAAGGTGCGAACGAAGACAGCATGATGTACGAATCCACCC
>NW_022713742.1:28931-31373 GCF_011630105.1 Anneissia japonica
GTCGGCGATGGCCAGGTCGACGGGAACGTTGCGACGAACGTACGCCAGATCTTCGATCTTAGGATTGGTGGGCAACGCGTTCCAGTCGAACGTGTGCCTCTCCATCACGGGCTCGTATTCTCCTTCTCCAAGGTGCCGGACGCTGTCGAAATTTTTCCTCAGCTCCTCGACGACTTTCTCCCGTCGCTTCATCGCTTCCGATCTCAGCAACATGACGACATTCTGCAGCGGTGTTCACGACGGCGACTGCGACTACAAAGAAAAACTCGCTAACGGTTCGGGGTTTGTCCTTTGCCAGAATGCACATATATATCTATCTTCCGTTACGTCATGCGTCAGTTTTTCACGAGAAAGCAATGGGCATCAAAGGAAGATTCGCTGACATCGTGGACAGGGAGACGAGCACCGGTCGGTCGTTCGCCGAAAGCGTCTGAAACGTCGAGATCATATTGATCGACGCTTCTCAGACTTTTCATCGGATAGCTTCGCGCCCGATCGGAACGAAGGTCGAAGATCACTTTCCGAACGTCGAGGCGTGCTTGGAACGGTCGGTCGTCGTCGGCGATGTCGAGAAACGGAGCTGGAGGGAAGGACACGACGGAATAGTGAACAGTTACCGACGGTTCAGTCTGGACGACGTGGCGCACACCTTCATGGAGGCGCCCTGGGGTACGCGGACGACGTGTTGGCGATGCAGAAGAGATCGGGAGAGCGAAGCGCCGTGAAGGCTGTGCTGCTCTTCGTGGACGGGAAATCTTCGTTCGCGAAACTCGCCGAACTCAAGCAGAGGAGAGATCACAGGAACGAAAGCTTCCGAAACGGTCTCCGAGAACTCGGTCAGCTGAACGACGATGCCCTCAGGACGGCCGTCGACAAGAGGAACACTGTGCTCGAGGAGACGGACGGGACGTTCGTCGGTCTCGTCGAATCCTTCGTGCGCTCGAACAGGAACAAGAGCAGCACGATCGGACATCTGCGATCGGCGTTGCTCGAGAGCAGGTGGCACGACCGACCGTACGCAGCGTACGTGATCACCGGCGCCGGCTTCGACGAGTCCGCCGAACGCGACTGGTTCCGATTCATCGGGCCCGAGTCCGCGATTCCCTGGTGCACGGAGTTCGAGAATCTGCTTCCCGAACGGAGTCTGTATTCGGAGTCGGACATACTGTTCGGCGTTGTGCACGACCTGCTCAAGTTCGGCGGCAACGTGCCTTCGTCCAACATCCTCATGGAGACGTGCGACAGCGACTGCATAGTCACGCTGACCGCCATGCAATCGGACTCCCTCCTGGTTCGCAAGCGAAACGAGAGGATGTACCGGATAGGAAGATGGTCGCGGGAGAAGCTCGACAGTCTGTTCGGTTGCCTCAACACCCTGATCGCAGCCGCTTTCCTCGGTTCCGATTTTCACGGACACGTCGCCGGCGTCGGACAGAAGACGCAGGAGGACATATTCGCCAAAGGTTACGTGTTCCCTTTCGTAGACCTCGAAGAAGTCGACGACTTTCAACCCGTCGACCTGACGCGCGTGTCGGACGAAGATGCCGTCACCGAGTGGCACGCCGATCTCTCGAGTCGTCCGAACATATTCTGTTTCAGGTACGGAGATTCTCTTGTTCCGTTTAGATACGCCTAGGATAAATTGAAAAGTTACTCCCAAGACCTGATCTCGATGGCTTCCAAGTCCTGGCAACTGAGGGTTGCGCGCGGTCTCGCCGACGTCGCCGCTCTGGATCGATGTCTGCGACAGACGTTCTTCTTTCTGGAGTACATGACCATCACGTGGTCCAACATAGACAATCGCCTGAGGAACGACGCCGCGCTTCGACTCAAATACGGATTCGAGACCAAACAATAATTTGACTAAAAAAAACGAATTTTTACAATGTATTTTTCTTTTATTTCGAAACATTGAAAAATAAACGTTATTCATTTAAATTTACATGAGGTGTTCAAAAGATTCTGTTACTATTTTTTGTTAACAAATATTTGATCTTTTACATTAGAACAAGGTATTCTATATCTTCTTGTTATTTAACTGAACAAAAATAATAAATAAAATAAAAAATAAACGTTGGTTAGTATCAATTTGATCTAAACAGAGGATCGTTGAATTCTGTCTCGATAGAACTGACTGCCTTCATCGCTTAACAGAATCCACAAACATTCCACATGGTTCGACAGGAACGTAAACAGTTCCAACGACATTCCAGTTAAACATTCAAGCCAAAAGAGTGTACAAGATGATCAACATAACGATATCCACCTGAAGCTGAAGGTTTGTCTCACTGTTCGATGAGATTTTCAACACTTTCGACGACACTTTCATGAAATCTACGACGGCAGATCTGAAAACATCGAGAAAAAAGACGAAGGCAATCATAAACATCATACGCTTTATCATGGCGCCATTGATCTCGGAAACCGTCCGTTTGGTTATTG
>NW_022713742.1:31976-33467 GCF_011630105.1 Anneissia japonica
CGAAAAAGGAAACTTTAGATTCGAAGCTAAATAATCGAAGAAGACTAAAAAGTATCGTTGAACTTGATTTTATTTCAAACTTTGTAAATAATCTGATATTTCAAATATATCTTGACAAACGTTATTTTATTTACAACATCTAATAATAAAAAAATGCGTTATTCGAAAATAAATAATGTCTCCGCGATTCTGTCATCGCATGCCGTAGCTCGTTTTTATGTCCTGCACCATCGTTCGGCTGCTGGCGATCGATTCGTAGACGTCCTTCAGTTCACGAATGCGTATCTTTCGTTCGCTCGAAAATACATCTCGTTGGATACGTTCGTCGATGCTCTTGCAAGCTCGATCGAGGTGAACCAGGACGTCGTGTTCCAAATCTTTCAGTCCCATTTTGTTCAGCGTTTTGTTCAGCCAGCACAGATCGGTCCTGAACCTTCGTATGGATCTTTTCACATCTTCCAGCTGGGAAACAGAAAAGTAATTAAACAAATTATAAGTTAGTTTCCCTAGGCTATCGTCTCAGGCGCAGAGGGTGACGGCAGATAGATAAAATATGTCTTTACTTACCTCTTTGTGAACGGAAACGATGTCTGCCGGCAGGTTTCTTTTGCTTTCGTCCTTCTCTGATCTCGGTGACTTCTTTTATCTTGAGCGACGGTCGGCAACCTTTCGATCGAAGCTTTTGCGGTCGTTCCGACGAATAGTCTGCGACGTTAAAGAATACTTCTCGGGGAGAATGCTGCGACTTCGGTTGATTCCGTAACGGTTGTTTCTGCGCCAGTTCGTTCTTCGGCGGTTGTTCCTGCGGCGGTTTGAATGTTGGCAATCGTACGTGTTATCGTTGTACCAAGAGTACATCTCGATCACCTTTTTCGAAACGAATTCGAATGGTTTCATTTCCCTCGGTGTAACTTAAATAAGGTGTACTGTGCTGACGTCATAGGTACCTGATTTCGTCATCGTTCCTGACTAAGGGGGCGCCGTGTACGACGTCATGCGTACTGCGGCGATCATCATGCGCCGACGTCATCGGTTCCTGAATAAACTATTATTATGATAGGATGACGTCATGGTCTCCCGATCGAAGCATATAAAAGAGAACTTGGGTCGAGTCCTCGACACTTCAAAGAACTCTACTCATTCGATGCAAGATCGACAGCGAAGGATTTGTCACGTGCCCCTTCTTCCGAGACCACCGGGTCAAGTGGTCCCGATTTCATCGCCACTTCTGCAAATGCAAGGCACGATACGATGGAGACGAAGAAATAGAACTTTGCCGTTTGGGGTGTCTTACCGGCGTAGAGATCAGCAAAATGGCCGAACACGAGGAAATATGTTCGATGAGGCAGCTATACGTCCAACCTTCAAGTTCGCCGACGAGGCACGGAAGTCTCGCCCTCCCGACTTACGGGGAATATCGAGAGCCGGAGGAATACTGGGACCTAGAATGGCAACCTGAAATGTAAGTGACTCTCTTTCCCCCCTCTTCTC
>NW_022713742.1:34175-35834 GCF_011630105.1 Anneissia japonica
CGATGGGGCGTGCATAGGTGTTTGCAAATAAATAAAAATCGTCTAAAAAAAATATATACTTGTAAAACTTTCTTTTATTACATACGTTAAAAATAAACATTTTTTACGTACCACAATTTTCCAACTTGAATACGAAACTTTTTTTTTTATTCTCGACATTAACATAACGTCGAGACGAGTGCTGAGTATCGCAGACAGGATGACCGCCAAAGCATTCGAGGGGAACGTGCATCGGCGACGCATGGTCTTCGAGATCAACGAACGCTGCTTCGACGTCGTGGACGACGTCGCGAGGGACGTGTGTCCTTCGAAGAAAGCGGACGACTACGACGTGAAGATAGAAGTGCATCCCGGCTGCCAACTTCCGAGGGCCCAGTTCCTCGTCGAGGCGAACGCCTCTCGCAGTCTTTGGAGATTCGACAAGGTCGCCGTGAAGCTGAACGTGAACACGTCCGAGCCGTTTCTGTACGGTTGGCGGTTGATGGTGCTGGACGAGAAAACTCGAGCCCTGAGTCCCGCCTTCTGCAGGAAGTTGCCTGTCACGTGGGCGGGCGTGGCCGACGTCACGCGTCGAAAGGTCACCGCGGAGGAGACTGTCGACAAATGCGTGAGGACGGCGTGGAAGGACGACTATCACGGAGCGTTGACCAACGACGCGAGGTGCGACGAGGCTCGTCCGGACATGATGGGCAAGACGAAGAGTTCGAACGTTCGGACGGCGTTCGGTTCGCCCCTGGTGAAACATCTCGTCGAACGAGACTTTCAAGTGTCCCTCGACGACTTCCGAAACGTCGATCGCGAAAGATCGGCTTTGCTACTGTCGAGGAGGAGAGAGAATTTCGAGGACCGCCGCAGGTACGTGGAGGAAAAGCGTCACGGGAACGACGACGACTTCGAAGCCGCTCACTTCGAGAATTCCGTCGGCGAGGCACTGAAAACGTGCGGTCGTTCGTTGATGCTTGTCTGCGACAGGAAGCATTTCGACAGGGACGACTTCAAGAGCGCCAAGACGGACTACGTCGTTCCGTTTCCGGTCGTGGAAGCGCTGGTCGCCGTCGCGGAAAGCTTGCACGCTTAATCGAACTACGTTCTGATGAAGGGCAAGAGCCTGGTTCTGGAACTCGATCGCTTCTCCGGTCCGTCGGCTGGCAAAGGATCGGTGGAGCTGGTCGTCGAGTACGTGTCGGATCCCGTGATGCCTCCGAATCGTCCGTGGAGCGTGGACCAGCTCATCGATAACGGTCTTTTGGAACTGCCGAAAACCGTCTCCGACGTATTTGCCACGGGACACGACGACGAGACGAACGACAAGGACAACGAAGAGGATGAGGCACGTCGACATCGCCGGATGCACGACCTTGGCAATCGCGGTCACTCTGTTCGCGGCGGCAGGGGCGACCGTAGACCTCCGCCGGATTCCGATCGCCGTCCTAAACACGACGTCGGTGATATTGATCGGAAAAAGGTTCACGGTGACAGATAGCGTTTTCAAAAAAGCCGCACGATGGTGCGTCCGAAGACCTCCTCCGACATGCGTAAGCTACGAGCCCCCTCCGAATTCCGCGGTCGTCCACAACGTGACGGACGGAACTTGGAAGGTGGAGGATTGCGGTGAACGGCCGGTCTGCGAAGCTCCGTCCTCGACTTCGCCGTTATCGG
>NW_022713742.1:36162-42885 GCF_011630105.1 Anneissia japonica
CAACCTCACGTCTCCGCACTCACGAAAGTCCGAAACTTGCAAAGTCCCCGAATACTACAGAATTTATCATCGATACCGTCTGGTGATTTGACTCACCGAACACGAAACCGTCAGAAAGACGACGATGCAGAGCACCTCTCCCCTCTGCGGTACGGATTTTTGCAGACCCACCGAAACGTGCACGTAAAGTCGATCGCCGTCGTATGCTCCGATCGGGGGCTCCTTGCATCTCGGCATTTCGTGAGCGCGATCAACCAGCCGCACGATCTTCCAACCGCGACATTGCATCGCGTACAGCAAGCGATCGCCGTAATCGTCCAGTCTGACGAATGGTCGATACTCGTCGGTCGGCATGTTCCCTCGTAAGCTCAGTTTGGTCACGCTCCTAGACCTGCGATAGAGAACATTCTCCACGTAGCGGTCGTCGGCGCCGGGAGTGACGACGACGAAGGGGTCGGGAGCGACGACGTACGAAGTCCTATTAGAGTGAGCGAAACGGCCGGCGAACGCATGTTGCGAAAACACGTACGTTCCGCATTCGACCGTACTCGCAAGAAACACCCACGCTATGAAGAGCGTCGGAAACTTGCTGGCCGCCATCGCGTCCGCGATCTGCACCTGCGGACGCTACAGTCTTCTCGCGAACGCCTCCGAATGCGAATCTGACCTTGCCGAATCCGGCCGCGATCCCAACAGGGTGTGCGAACAGATAACGGAGTTCAACGGTCGTCTGGAAGGTCTGGTCCGTCTGCTGTACAACAGGAAGCAGATCGTCAAAGATAGGATGCAGGAAGTTCACTCCGAGATGATGTCTCTGAGCAATCGACTGACGGACGAGGAGATGAACGAGGACGACGAATTTGACGAGAACACCCTTCAGGTCGAATTACAGACACTAATGAGGAAGAAGATGGAGATGGAGAAAATTTTTCGGATGATAAACAAGCTGGACTGCAACGTGAGCATTATGAAGATGAACGTGGACACGCACGGTCTGATGAACACGCTCAAGCAGACTCTTCTGAACCTGCCGCACGGAGTCGACGACGATTACAAGAAGACGCTGACCATGACGACCCTGTACAACGATCGAATAGACGAGATGGCCAGGAAGTTAAAGCTTCCCTTCGACTCCGAACTGCTCGTCTCGGAGCTGGACGTGGAGAATCGGGTCACCGAACTGCTCCAACTCTCCAAACGGAACCATTGCAGGACGACACCGGTGCGCTACGGCGTCGCGAAGAAGCCGGTGTTGGCGAGCGTTTAGAAGTATAAGTGTGCTTTCGCGAATCGAGATCGACCACAAAAAAAATAAAAAGGATTCGGAGAACGATGCTGAGGAACGTGCTGGTAGTGTGCTTGCTCGGGTTTACGACGGCCGTCGAAGGAGAGTGGACGTGCGCGAACTGCTCGTTTCTCACGGATGGAGAAACTACTTGGTCGTGCAGCAACTGTTCGCTCTCGCAACCTTATCGCCGCCGACGTCTCGGTCGACGCAAACTACGCGATGCCTACGGAGGTGGCGACAACCGAAGAAGAGTCGATAACCGAATTTGAAGATAGTTGGTCCGACGAAGGCGACGACGATACCGACGGACGTTGCAAGAAGCGAACTGTGGAATGCAGATTGAAAAATCTGCACAGACGCCATCAGCACAACCTGTTCATCGTCGAGGATGGTTCCGTGTCGACGACGACGGCCGTCGTCTCCGAGGATACGACGACGAAGGACTGCGACCGCCTGCAAACGCCGCCGTTGAACAACGGCAGGATGGCGATGCTCTCCTGCAGGACGGGTCTGTACCTCGCCGCAAACTCTTCGTCCGGAGAACTGTACACCGTGGCAGAATGTCCTTCTCACGAACTCGAGAATGACTGCTTTTGGGAAGAAGAGAAGGCGGGTTCCGGACTACTGTACAGACACTCGTCCACGAAAAAGTTTCTCGCGATCTCGAAAGAAGGCGTTCCTTTCTTATTTAAGAAGAACGAAATCGTTCCCCACATCTTGTTCGAATGGCACCACTGCCGTTACGTTTCTTAGATCAAAGTAGTGTATTTTTTGACATAATAGGTTGAATAAAGGTTAAGAGAAAGAAAAAAATATATTTTGTAGTTGACTTGATTTCTTCGTCTGGAAATTTGGCTGCACTTTTCATCAGCAATTAGGATCATCACTGTCAATACCATCATCAGCTTCTCTCACTTAGGAACTAAAATAAAAAGAAAATACTAGATAAACGGAATTATGGTTCAACGTTATTTATTCGGTATTTCTATTTTCTGAGTATATCACACATATGTTCAACAACGCAGGCTCAAAATGTTATGTTATAGTGAGATATTCCAAATTTGACAAAGTTGCTGTAAAATCGGTAATGGCTCTGGCTATATCGTCTATTCCGTCTTCATTAGGGCACGACATCAAAAGACCGAGCATAGCGTCCTCTTGGTTTTTAAGTTCGGTTGCCGCCACGACGAAAGTCTGTACGTCCACCGTACGAAACACCTGTTCTTTGAAGTCGACACTCGACTGCTGATGCTTTTCCCAATTTGTCAACTTGGACAGAACACGTTCGACCATCATGAAGTGCTCGTTAAGCACGTACTTGATCATCTGGAGTCTAAAGAACTTGCAATCGGACCAGATCAGAGGATTGATTTCGGAAAGAATTACTTTGATTTTAGGAAGGATCGAACGAAATGTCTCGCATGTCGATCGATTGATCACCGCTTGTTCGTGGTGCGGATCAGGTTTCGGACACTTCTGTAGTGACACCTCTAGTCCATGTACCAAATCTGAAAATGTTTTTGCACTTGCGTATAAATCGGCCAGGTAGTTAAACTCATTCCTATTTGCAATATTCAGCGTAGTTGTAACATAGCAGTTTAGATTATGAGCGGCCGTCTTCATATCCGGACAAACGATCTTTTCGAATTCGTCGACGGTTACGTTAGCAGGACACGTCGAACCGACGACGGTGACTCCGGTCGTCAGTTTCGTGAACATTTTGTCGATTTCCATAATGCCAGACTCCAATTTCAGTTCGAATTCGCAGTGATAACTTCGTAGCATACGCAAGATCTCCAAAAGATGTTCAGGGTAATCGGATGGGACTGCGAGATAGTAAATCTGGCGTTGGACTATTACGAGTCCGCCGAGAGCCCTTACATATCGAAACAGTCTTGCGAGTATTTCGTCGTTGCTACTGACAGTCTCCATTTTTGAGCGAGAAGTGACGGTAGGGAGACGATCCAACTTTTTATACCGATTTTCGTTCAATAACGATGACGTCATCTATTCCGAACTTAGGTTGGCGACAACGATTGGCAGATGTACGTCTGTAACGATGACGTCATCGGTGTCGAGTGCATGTGTACCACGACATGGGGGTTCACCGTACGCAAAACGTCATCGGTGTAGCGAACGTCATCGCGTCTCGCTCGACGAGTATAAAGGGGATCGTGGACCTCGTCCTCAGCATCCAACACGATGGAATGTCAAGTCGTCGTAACCTGCCCGTTCTTCAAGGAACACAAAGTGAGGGTCTCTCGCTTTCACAACCACTTTCACAGATGCAAGTTGCGGTACACCGGCAAGCCGATCGGAATCTGCAGATACGGTTGTCTTAAAAATTTTTGAAAAGCTGGACACGAGAACCGGTGCCGGACACGTCGTCGCGTACACGAGCACCGGCGCCGGGTGCACCGCCTCAGTACACGAACACCGAATCTCAGACGGACGTCGAGTACACGGAGGCGTCCGCTGTCCTCAGACGGACGTCGAGTACACGGACACCTCCTCGGATCTCCTGCCGACGTCGAGTACACGGACGCGTCCGCGATCCTCAGACGGACGTCGAGTACACGGACGCCTCCTCGGATGTCCTACCGAGGTCGAGTACACGGACGCCTCCTCGGATCTCCTACCGACGTCGAGTACACGGACGCGTCCTCGATCCTCCGATCGACTTCGTTAAGGCAGACTAGACGGGTCTCTATTTCAACCTTTTGTGACAAAATTTTTTTTCTGAAACTGGAAATAATTTGTGTCCGCGGCCCGACGACGGATGTGGAGTGCGCGGACGTCGAGTAGACGGACGTGAAGTACGCGGACATCGAGTAGACGGACGTGGAGTACACAGACGGACGTCGAGTACACACTCGCGTCCGCGTCCCACCGACCGACCTCGAGTACGCTGACGTCGAGTACACAGAAGGACTTCGAGTACACACTCGCGTCCGCGACCAGCCGACCGACCACAGGTACGCGGACATCGAGTAGACGGACATGGAGTACACGGATTTCTGGACTTGGACATTTTTTTCTAAAAGCTGGACTTTAAAAAATTTTCGAAACTCTGGACTTAGAAACATTTTCGGAAATCTGTCGAGTCTGCTCTGACGTCGAGTACACATTCGCGTCCGCGACCCACCGACAGACCACGAGTACGCGGACGTCGAGTAGACGGACGTGGAGTACACGGACAGATGTCGAGTACACCGACGGATATCGAGTACACCGACGTGTCCTCGATTCGACCACCGCCGTCGCGTACGCCGTAAAGGCAGACAAGACGAGTCTCTAATTTCAACTTTGGAAAAATGTTCTGAAACTGGAAATAATTTGTGTCCGCGACTCGCCGACCGACCTCGAGTACGCGGACGTCGAATAGACGGACGGGGAGTACACGGACGGATGTCGAGTACACACTCGCGTCCGCGACCCGCAGACCGTCCTCGTGTACGCGGACGTCGAGTACGCGGACGTCGAGTAGACGGACGGACGTGGAGTACACGGACGTGGAGTACACGGACGTGGAGTACACGCACGGGTGTCGAGTACACACTCGCGTCCGCGACCCGCTGACCGACTTCGTGTACGCGGACGTCAAGCTTACGGACGTGGAGTACACGGAACGGACAACGAGTACACACTCGCTTCCGAGACTCGCCGACCGACCTCGAGTACGCGGACGTCGAGTACACGGAAGGACTTCCAGTAAACACTCGCGTCCGCGTCCTCCGACCGAATTCGAGTACGCGGACGTCGAGTACACGGAAGGACTTCGAGTACACACTCGCGTCCGCGTCTCGCCGACCGACCACGAGTACGCGGACGTCGAGAAGACAGACGTGTCCTCCACTCGATTACCGTCGTCGCGTACGCAGTCAAGGCAGACAAGACAAGTCTCTATTTCAAATTTGGAAAAATTTTCTGAAACTGGAAATAATTTGTGTCCGCGACTCGCTCACCGACCTCGAGTACGCGGACGTCGAGTTGACGGACGTGGACTACACGGACGGATGTCGAGTATACACTCGCGTCCGCGACCCGCAGACCGATCTTGATTACGCGGACGTCGAGTAGACGGACGTGGAGTACACGAACGGATGTCGAGTACACACTCGCTTCCGAGACTCGCCGACCGACATCGAGTACGCGGACGTCAGTACATGGACGTGGAGTACATGAACAGATGTCGAGTACACACTCGCCTCTTCGTCCCGCCGACCGAACTCCAGTACGCGGACGTAGAGTAGACGGACTTCGAGTACACGATGTCGAGTACACACTCGCGTCCGCGACCCTCCGACCATTCTTGAGTACGCGGACTCGAATAGACGGACGAATGCCGAGTACACCGACGTGTCCTCGACTCGACTACCGTGTTCGCGTACGCCGTTAAGGCAGACAAGACGAATCTCTATTTTGAAAAATTTTTCTGAAACTGGAAATAATTTGTGTCCGCGACCCGCCGACCGACCTCGAGTACGCCGACGTCGAGTACACGGTAGTCGAGTACACGGTAGTCGAGTCGAGGACACGTCGGTGTACTCGGCATTCGTCCGTCTATTCGACGTCGAGTACACGGACGTGGAGTACACTGACGGGTGTCGAGTGCACACTCGCGTCCGCGACCCGCTGACCGAACTCCAGTACGCGGACGTCGAGTAGACGGACGTGGAGTACACGGACGGGCGTGGAGTACGCGGACGAGTGTCGAGTACACACTCGCGTCCGCTACCCGCCGACCAAACTCAAGTACGCGGACGTCGAGTAGACACTCGCGGGTGTCGAGTACACACTCGCGTCCGCGACCAGCCGACCGACCTCGAGAACACGGACGTATTCGCAACCCCAAAAAAGAATTTAGACAGACCTCGAAATTTTCGAAAATCTGGACTTAGAAATATTTTCAAAAAGCTGGAACTAGTATGCAGACATCGAGTAGACGGACGTGGAGTACACGGGTGGATGTCCAGTGCACACTTGCGTCCGCGACCCGCGGACACACCTCGAGTACGCGGACGTGGAGTAGACGGACGTGGAGTACGCGGACTGATGTCGAGTACACACTCGCGTCCGCGTCCCATCAACGTATCCCCGACCCGCCGACGGACGTCGAGTGTCCGCGATCATCGACAGATGTCGAGTACACGAACGTCGTCTCTAATTAGACTTCGAAAAAATTTGTCTGAAATCGGAAAGAAATTGTGTCCGCGTCCCGACGACGGATGTCGAGTACACGGACGCGTCCGCAGATCTTCGTCGGACGTCGAGTCCACGGACGCGTCCGCGGATCTCCGAAGGACGTCGAGTACACGGACGCGTCCGCGGATCTTCGTCGGACGTCGAGTCCACGGACGCGTAGGCGGATCTCCGAAGGACGTCGAGTACACAGACGCGTCCGCGGATCTTCGTCGGACGTCGTGTACACGGAC
>NW_022713742.1:43300-47258 GCF_011630105.1 Anneissia japonica
GGATCTCCGACCGACGTCGAGTACACGGACGCGTCCACGGATTTTCGTCGGACGTCGAGTACACAGAGGTGTTCGAGACCCACCAAG
Organism: Anneissia japonica; assembly: GCF_011630105.1. Taxonomy (NCBI): domain Eukaryota; kingdom Metazoa; phylum Echinodermata; class Crinoidea; order Comatulida; family Comatulidae; genus Anneissia; species Anneissia japonica. The sequence continues at coordinate 43,388 of NW_022713742.1, forward strand.
ACACGTCGAGCACACGGACGTGTCCGCGATCTCCCAAGAACGCCGAGTACACGGAGGTTTCCGCAATCCTCCGAGTGACTTCGAGTACACCGGCGGACGTCGAGTGCACCGACTCGTCCGCGACTCTCGGACGGACGTCGAGTACACAGATGGACGTCGAGTACACGCACGTGTCCGCGATCAAAGGGGGTGGACGTCGAATACACGGACGGAGTCGAGTACACGCTCGTGTCTGCGAACCGCCGACTGCCTTCGATCTTTAACGAAAGTCGAGTACACGAAGTACATTCTCCGATGGACGTCGAGTACGCGAACGTGTCCGTGATACTCCAAAGGACGTAGACAGACCTCGAGTACACCGATCGAGTACGCACCAGTCGTGACCGTGTCCGCCGTACGGTTCAACGGATCGGCCTCGAAAAAGCTGGAAGCACCGGGTTCATCGATTAGGCGTCGGACACGGCATCGCGTCCACGACTTCGGTTCACATCCACACGTTCAAAACAGTTTTTAAAAAAATAGTTCGAAATTTTTTCTGTTTCGAACGTGTGGATCGAACGTGGTCGGCTCCGTTCCCGGCGCCGCCGAGTACACGACGGTGTGCCGTGCACAAGTGCACGAGACCGGCGCCGGGTAGACAAACACGAAAATTTGAATCCAATTTGTGGATCGAATCATGATCGCCGTGCACCTCAGATATTCGTCGGGCACTCCGTCGTGTACGAGAGTTCGTGTCTTGTACGCAGTTTGCGTTCGAGAGACCGGCGTTGGATAAGCGATTTTTAAAAGTTCAGTTCTCTCGACTTTGAAAGTGAATCGAAATTGAGGAGCAGTGTCGTGTACGCCGTCTAGTGCTGGAGACCGGCGTCGAGTACGCCGTCCCCTCCACAACATCCAATCCCTCCGGGGTTCGAAACAGGAGCCGGAGTTGCGACACCGCCGTGTGTGCGGACCGAAGAGCAACCGAACGATCGATCCGTGCACCGATGACGTAGAAGAGAGGTACCGATGACGTCAACACCTCCCATCTAATAAATCTACGATCTTGTACATTCCATTCGAATTACTTTCCTTGTTAGACGTTGATCGAAACCAGTCGCTACAATGCACCTGCTGAAGATTATCGTTTCGCTAATTGTCTTGTACATATATTTGGCAGCAATATCTAAACGGACGGGTAATGAGCGCCCTGGCCAAATGGTCAAGCTTGCGATGATTTTGTTAATTTTCGATTTTTTTTACACAGTTTTGAAAATGACCGTCCTATGTTTCATAGAAAAGTTGGCAATCGTATCGAAGCTTGAGACGTGCCATCTGCTTCAATTGGATATCATTATGCTGATCGTCGTGTATACTCTTTTGCCAGCAATCAATCATTGGACAGTTATGGAGCTCATCGGCAATCTAACCAAAACTGTAATATCTGCAATGGGATTCATTTGATTCTGTCTATCGTGAACGGCCGGATTTTTTTTTTAATTTTGGACAAGAAATACTAAAAAAAATGTGTTGAAAAAGACTAATAAAAGAAAAGAAACACAAAGAAATATTTTGTATGTCTGAATTTATTGTTTCTCCTATTCTTAACCAATCCTGGGTTTAATTTTTTGTTTGTTTTTAAGACAGCGGATGTCGTCTGACCACGTTACCGGCAACCAGCGTCCGCCTGTCTTCGTCGGAGAGAGTGTGGTTCTCGGATGTCGTGCCCGTCTTGTCCGATCTCAGAAAGAACATCATCCTCTTTAGCGGGGAAGGCGCGCGTCCCGTGTTCGAAATCGTGTTACCGACGAATTCAGAAGGAAAGTACGGTCCGACGTCAGAAGGGTTGACGATTCGAAACCGCACTTCCACCTCGTGGCAATCTTCGTCGAATTCGTGGACGAAACTTCGGGAGCTCTCCCGAAACGGTTTGGGCAGTTTGCACGGAAACGATCTCGGCCGAGGTGGAGGCGGCGGTTGCGAGAACGACTGTCGATCTTCGCTATCGTCCGCGGAGTCTTCGGCGAAGGTCCGGCCCTCCCGATCGAATAGCAATTCTGCGAAGACGTCGACAATCTGAGTCGAACTGCGAAACGGACTTCTCACGAAGTCGGATTTCGGGTGGCAGCACAGCAGGATCCTGGCGCACGTCAGGAATCGAGAAAAGAAATCGGACGAACGATTCCACTCGACGTTTCTCCCGTTCACGACGACGACGTTCTCGAAGTAAGTCGTGCCTTTCTTGGCGCCGGTCGGCGGACGGCGGTTGGCGCCATCTGCGTCCCTCGGGTCGGCGGAAGCCAGCACCAACGGAAAGGTCGAGAGACTGGTGATGTAACATTCGTTCTGCCTGCTGGCCATCTCGGCGGTCACGCCGTCGAACGAGGAGGCGTGCATGTACGGGATGCTGTGTTTGACGTGCTGCGTGACGCGCACCGCCTCGTCGTACGCGGAGAAAGCTGGCATCAGCGACGAGATCTCGAGGCGCTGATCCTGGGCGAACGCGAGACCCGACACGGAGGACCTGAAGCTGACGCTGGGAGCGTTGAAGTCGAACCACGTCAGCCGCGCCAGGTGGGAGCCGGCGTTCGCCAGGGCGAACGCCCACTTCTCGTCGTCGGCGTCCTCCGGCACCGCGAACGAGAACGCTATCGCCGGATACGCAGCTGTGAACAGTCTGATGGCCTCGTCCGTGTCGCATCGCGATCCCAGAGACGAGTAGCTGTCGTGTTCCGGAACCGGAAAACTTGGTATCCACCTCCTCAATTAGGCGACGAACTTCCTCTTCCTGTTGCCGTCCACGCGTTTCTCCAACTTTTCCAGGAAGGAATCCACACCCTCCACGGCTCGCGGGATCGTCCGCGGACGGTGCGGGTACAGCGGTGCCAACGACTTGAGGAGATCTCCTCCGGTCAACTCCTCGTCTCCTCGCTGCCAGTCGGTGCACAGACATCCGACGACGGCGTCGAAATCTTCGAACAGAATCAGTCTTTTTCCCATCTCCTTGTACAGGGTGGCTCGGAGTCTCGGCAGATTCTGCAACTCGCCATCCAAGTCGATGCGCAGACCGTCGAGAAGATCGTGACGTTCCAATCCCAATCTTTGCGCTTCTAGGGACAGCGTCGTCAACGCTTTTCGTCTCGAGACGTCGCTTAGGAATTGCTCGAGAGCTTCATCTACTGTCTTCTCCGACGGAGAACATCTCGCCTCGTTCAAGAAGCACCGCAGCTTCACTGCCTCGAACGAGTAAGGAGCGCGTCTGCCGCTGACGAACGCCGCTAAGTCCAACAGCAGTGCCGAACGGATGCTCGGTAGCGCTCCGGAGTATGACGAAGAAGAAGAAGAAGAAGACGACGACGACGACGAAGAGAAGCTTCTGGCCACCTCCTTGGCAACGGAGACGACGGACGACGGTGTCTTGGAGTGCCAGTTGTACTAATCGATTCCGGCGCACTCCATCCGAAACCAGAAGTTTCGCGATCGCGACACCAACTCGGGATCCGAATCGACGTTCGGTCTGGCGTCGCACAGAAAGGAGAGCAGACGACGAATTTTGCAAGCGCTCTTCACCTTCGCAGCCACCAGCAGTTCGAGGGACAGGGCGACGAGAGCTACGTCCGGATCTGTGGTCATGGACACGAACAGGCGCAACATTCGAGGAGTGTGCGAAAACTCGACGGGTGGCACAACCTGCAAAGGTCGGTCGAACTCGGCGACGGGACTTCTGGAGCGAGCAGGATTCGGTCTTGGACGGTCCTCAGCTTTCTTGCTCTCCTTGCGCGAGTACGTCGTAGGGTGGTGCCTCGGTCGTTCGGAGGTTGTCCGTCCGAAGTCGTCCACGTCATCGTCGCCGGTACCGCCACGTTCGACGATCTTGAGTCTGGCGTCGATC
>NW_022713742.1:47405-49457 GCF_011630105.1 Anneissia japonica
GTTCCAGTATCACCCATTTGCGTTCGGATACAAGCGCTTCGTATCTCGCATCCGTTCTCTTCGCTTTCTTTGATTCCTCCTTTCCTCGTTGCCAGCGATAGACTTTCGACGAAGATGGCATCTCCTCGGGACGAACGGAACGACGGGCGAAATACGCAAATAAGCCAAACCAAGTACGAATCGTTGCCGAACACCGCCTCCAAGTTCGGAGCGTTTCGAGTGTACGGCGTCGGAAGTTACGGCGTGGTAAAATCAATGAAGGACGACGTCAGGATCGTGGAGAAAAAAATCTTGGAGTTAGGTTCCGACCGAGATAATCTCAGCGGCAGCAAGGAAACGGCGATACTCGCACACCTGAAACGGACGGATCCCGATAGAAAATTCACGCCCCGACTACTCGGCGCCACGTTCAAAAACAACGTCGTCGCATCCATAACGATGACGAACGAAGGATGCGATCTGCAAACGTTGAGATACGGTCACGGGATAATTCCGTGCGTCGGGACGCTGGCGATGCACCTGTGCAAGGCTCTGACTTTCCTCGCCAAATCAGCGTGGTGCACAACGACATCACCCCTAAGAACATGACGTACAGCAGGGTCGACAACCGCTTCAGACTCGTGGACTTCGGTTCCGCCGAGTTCTGCGACAGAGGTGCCAAGGAGCTGGGAATCCGGATACTCGACAAGACGGGAAGCGAAGGCGTCGGTCACGTCACTGCCGATTCGCCTTCTTCCAAGTACGTGCCGCAAGGAACGTCGATGCACCTGATGGACGTCCGTCCCCGTTTCGGGTGCATTCGCACAGACAGGAAACTGACGAACGTCCCGTACAGGGACGCGAGTCACGTTCTCGGCGATCGAAATCGGAAGATGCTGTCCGCCAAGACCGATCTGTACGGAGCGGCAATGACGGTGGCGACAGTGCTCGCTGAGAAGTCTCCTCAAGCTTTCGATCAGTTCGACTACCAGGATCTCGCTCGCGGCGAGTGTACGAAGGAACCTCTGCTGAAGGTGTGCGAGCACCTCGTCCGTCTTCGCGGTCCGATGACCGACGAAGAGCTGGCGTTCTGGAACGCGTACGTCAACTCGGACGACAGGTTCATCGACGCGATGAGAAGTCGGGACTCGGCACCCTCCGTGCTTGATCGTTTCGGGGACGTGTTGGGAAACAAGTTCGTAAAAGCTCTGAAAAGATGCCTGAGTCCGGTTCCGGAGTACCGTCGACTCTCCGAGCTTCACGCCGCATCCGCCTTCGTCGCCTGCAGCAGGGTATCCAACGTCGACGCGAAGCACCTGTATCTCAAACGGGCCGGCAAAAAGTCTGTGTACCTACTCTACCGGGACGACCTTGTTATCGGAGACGTCAAGTTCGAAAACGAGAGCGAACACAAGAACGTGATCCTCGTAGAACACGTGCACTCGATGGTGGACGATCCGAAGACGTTGTCGTCCTTCGTAACGTCCGCGCTCAGATTTTGCAAGTACAGGTCGAACAAAATCGAACTTCCTATATTCAACAAAGACGAGCGGCAACGACTGGTCACGGCGTTCGGGGGCAGAGCTGTGGCGTCCGACGACGGGAAGCGATTGACGATGGACGTCGAAGAGCGCGTTCCCCTCATCATGCCGAGAGGCGAGAAGGACGCCGTTGCAACGAAACGTTCGGACAGTTACTTAGATTCTCGCGATCAGGACGTGTCGTTCGCAAAACGAGGTAGGACGGCACATCGAACGGACGTATTCGAGTCTTCGACCGACGAAGAAGAAGAAGAAGATCGCATCTAGCATCAGTATTAGCAACTTCGTTCTCCTTCTCGTCCTCAGTTCATCCGATTGCTTGCGATGGACGTCCTGCAGCCGCGGACGGTGATTTACCGCGACACCCCGGATGACATATCGAAGCGAAGAGCATTCTCGGTGGACGACAGGGGTACGTAAGAGTGGTCAAGTCCGTGGAATCAGACGTGCGCGTGGTGGAGAAGAAGACGGAAACCAACAAGACCGTCGAACGAGAGCGGCTCGTTGGCAACAAGGAAGTTCTCGTTCTCGC
>NW_022713742.1:49919-51400 GCF_011630105.1 Anneissia japonica
CGACCGAGCATCCGTTCGGCACTGCTGTGGGACTGTCTCTTATACACATCTATATGTGTATAAGAGACAGGGAGCGGAGCGTGCGAACGCATCCGGTCGTTCCGGTTGACGTAGGCGCTGTCTCTTATACACATCTAGATGTGTATAAGAGACAGCGTTCGGACAGTTACTTAGATTCTCGCGATCAGGACGTGTCGTTCGCAAAACGAGGTAGGACGGCACATCGAACAGACGTATTCGAGTCTTCGACCGACGAAGAAGAAGAAGAAGATCGCATCCAGCATCAGTATTAGCAACTTCGTTCTCCTTCTCGTCCTCAGTTCATCCGATTGCTTGCGATGGACGTCCTGCAGCCGCGGACGGTGATTTACCGCGACACCCCGGATGACATATCGAAGCGAAGAGCGTTCGCGGTGGACGACAGGGGTACGTAAGAGTGGTCAAGTCCGTGGAATCAGACGTGCGCGTGGTGGAGAAGAAGACGGAAACCAACAAGACCGTCGAACGAGAGCGGCTCGTTGGCAACAAGGAAGTTCTCGTTCTCGCCTACGTCAACCGGAACGACCGGATGCGTTCGCACGCTCCGCTCCTGCTGCAAGCTACCTTCGTCTACGGAGTGGCTCGTTCGATACGCATGACCAACGGAGGGTGCGATCTGCACGTGTTCAGATTTAAATTTCGACTCATGCCCTGCATCAGAACGCTGAACCTGCACCTTTTGGAGGCCGTGCAATTCTTAAGGAAAACTTGAGTGGTGCACAACGACATCACCACCAAGAACGTCACCTAAAACCGGTCAGACGGCCGATTCAGGCTCGTCGATTTCGGTTCGGCCGAGTCGTGCGACAGGAAACCGGAAGATTTCGGAATACGGCTAGAAAGCAGAGAAGTCGAAAAATTCGGAGCGGTGGGACGCGTGCGCCCGGGAACGCCGGCTTCGATGTACGTCCCGGCGGACACCGAAATTTACACGATGGACACGAACCCACGACAGTCGGAGATCAGGAGCGTCATGAAGCTCATATCCGTCGCCTTCAGGGACGTCAGCCACGTCATGACCAACAGGCACGTGAAGACCCTGTCGTGGAGGTCGGACCTGTACTCGGCGGCGATCACGGTGGTGGCGATGCTATGCCGTCGCGGAATTCCCTCTTTCCGGTAGGTAGACTATACCGACTTGCACGGAAAAGACTTCGCGACCAGGTCGGGCGTCGTTCGCGAACTCGTCGACGTGTGCAAAAACCTGGTGGCACTGAGAGGGGGCATGAATTCGTTCGAGAGTGCGTTCTGGTACACGCACGTCAACGAGGACCCGATCCTGCTGTACGCGCTCGTCTCCAAACCTTCGGACTTGGTGCCCTTGCTCGATCGCTTCCGAGACGTCCTCGGAGAAAGGTTCGTCGACTGCCTCTGCAAAAACCTGTCGCCGATACCGGAACAGAGGAACTTATCCTGGTTGCAAACTTTGCGGGGAACTGACG
>NW_022713742.1:51512-53322 GCF_011630105.1 Anneissia japonica
GGCGCTGGATATGGTGGACGTCCGAGCTTCCACGGTTCACTTCGTCGCTTACAACGATAAGGAGCTTCGCACGATCTCGAGATGGTTTCCCGATCACCGAATGACCGAACGAGGACGCCTGGCCGTGAAACTCGACTCTCACGTGCCCGCCATCTCGCCACTGCCTGCGAACGGGAGCGTGCTGCAGCCGTTGGATCTCAACGGAGACCGCGATTGTCGACCGAAGCAACGTTCGCTGGAGGTCAACCGAATTTTCGAGGAGATATTAATCAACGGCATACGGAGATCGAGCATACTCTCTCCGATCTCGAACCGAGGAAGCCTGCCGACTCTGCATTCGAACGAAGACCGACCGACGCAGCAACGTTCGCGCTCCGCCGGCGAAGTCGACAGAATTTTCTACGAGATATTAGTAAACGGCGTCAGGAGATCGACCTTACTCTCACCCATAATCGATTAAGATCGAGACGATGCACGTCCGAGTCGAATCCACGTGCGGCAGAGCGGCCGTCAACTTCTTCCTAGTCAACGTCGTTTCGTCGCAGACCATCGCGCACCGGTAGCCGTACGATCGTCGAGAGCGCGTGCACTCCATCCACCTGAGGGGAACGAAGCTGCAGGACGACATGATAGAATTCCAGTCGCCGCTAAACAGAGAATCGACGGCCCTGTTCTTCGCGTCCACCGGATCGACGAACATCACGACGAAAGGCAACTTCGACCTTCGCAAGAAGACCTCCCTCAACTACCAGCTGCACCAGGCTGTCGTGTGGAGGAAGCACAACAGCCTCCCGATGCACACGTCGACCAACAACCTGAACCACGCGGGAAGGATATACGGCATCAGATCCGATCCGTCGACGGTGATCGAGAATCTGAAGCTGAAGGAATCTCTCATCGTGGACAGCAACGATCGATTTCCGTCGGTCAAGTTCACAGTTCCGAACGACGCGAAAGCGGGCGGAGATGATCGCCCCCGCAAATTACAGCTATTCTCTCCGTCATTCTGCTGCAACACAAAGTTTCAAACGCCGGAATCCCTCCGACGTACCGGACGAACGTTTTTGGACACCGTTCTCAGACACGTGGACGACTTCGATTCCGACCTGTGCAAACTCTGCGTTGAACGCGAGCTACTCTTCAGAAGACCGCTGAACGATTCACGACTGAAGGAGATCGACCCGGTCAACCGTTCGACGCGCTGCAACAGATCGGGTTGCAAACGAAAGCGTTACATCACCAAGTAACAATCGTTCATTAACGAGGAATGGCAGAAACGCAAGTAGACAAAGCCGCAGATTGCGTCTAGCAATAAGATTCGACGTTTTTTTTCATCGAAGAACGGCACTCGGAGATTCTGAGATCTGTCGAAAAATGGGACGTCCGAAAAACTGTGAGGATGCCGATGGAGCACGTCCGTCGGATCCTGAAAATACTGGACGGGAAGAAGGACGTCGACGGAATCTCTAAAGTGGCGAACCAACTGGAAACTTTGCTGTCGCGCAAGACGGGATCGAGGACGACCCCGAAGAATAAATAATTTTGGGTTTTTTTATTATTTCAATGATTTTTGGAAATAAAAATCGAAATAAATATTTGTAAAATATGAAAAAAAGAAAACACCTGTTTACGTTACTTTCTTTATAGTAATATAACTTAATTTGAGTGAGTGAGTAAAGTGTGAACGATTGAAAGTGAGCACGACGATGGACATGTTCAAGAAGCTGCCCGTTCTGAAATTGGGTCTTCCCCAACCTGCCGCGGAAGTCAGGTGGTCCGGATTGCTCGTCGTGGACTCGAGGAGCTACGC
>NW_022713742.1:53636-58859 GCF_011630105.1 Anneissia japonica
ACCAACATATTCGAACTTTGTTTCGTTTGTTTTTATCTTTTATAATTAAATTTTTTTTCAATGTTCCTTGTCCATCACGAGCTTGGCGAAAGAATAGATAAGACTTCTGAAAGCTTCGCGGTTTCGGTCGTCGTGCAGGCCGTTCACTATGTCGGCCACGCCCTGGCGCAGACGCATGTCCTTCATGTTCGCCTTCGTCGACCCGTAGCACAGACTGTCTCTTGGAAGTCAGGTGGTCCGGATTGCTCGTCGTGGACTCGAGGAGCTACGCAGACGACGACGACAACAAAGACGACGACGGTCGCGGTCCCGGACGAAGAACTCGCAACAGTCGATTGTGGATGGCGAGAATCGAGGACTTTACAGAATTCATGCCGCTGTTTCTGACCCTCGATTCCATGCACGACTGGCGCATATTCTTCGGTCGAGCAAATTCGAACGATTTCCCTCTCACCTTCCAGTGGCATTTCGACGGAAGGCGTTACGGTTCAGACAACCCCTACTTCGAACTTCTGATGCGCTTACTGAGAAATGCGTGCGCCAGGCACAACGGCAACGACGTAGCGGAGTCCCGGTCGTCGTCGTCGTTGCAGTCGATCGCCGGCATGATAGAGACCTGTCTCGATCATCTGGGAGTGGGAGGAAACGTGCAGCTTGGGTCTCGTCCCAGGTTCTCGCGGCACCCGGGCGGGAGTATCGAATGGCTGCACGCCGATCTGTTCACAGCCATCTTCTCGTTGGAGACTCTGAGAGATACGATCGAAGATCTGGCCGTCAAGGCGGAAAAACTCGTGCTGGCGACGACGACGACGAACGAGCGGGGATCGAACGACCCGGTTCTCGACTTCGAGCTTGCGGACGCGGACGTTCGAAGTTTCGTCAACGAGGTTGTTTACGATCCGCGCAACCCGTTGAGGAACTGGTTCGTATTTTGCAGTTACGCGAAGAGCTTGGGTTCGTCGGTGATCCGTCCGCTGCGGCTTCTCACGGAGGTCGGCGAACGAAACTCGACGTTCCCGGCCGACGCCGACTTTTTCAAACCGAGCTTGTGGAAGAGGTTGCGCTCAAACGGAACAAAGCTGCCACCGTGCGTGTCCGGGTCGACCGTGCTCCACGAGCCGGACAGGGAAAAGGTGATCAACGTGTTTCCTCTCTTCTCCGGTGCGAACGACGACCGGGAAGTGGAAGACGACATCCGGATGGACGAGAACAAGATAAGGCGCAGAGATTGCGGCGGTGCGTCGAGGAGGTCGTCGGCGACAACGTTCCTCGCTTCGTCGACCGACGCACTCTGCCCGGAGATCTCGATATCGAAGTCGTCGACATGGACGCGACGGACGCGTGCGCCTGCACCGTGCTCTGAAAAATAAAAAAAGGTTCATAAAGCGTCCGTTATCGATACCTTCTCTCATAACGCGATCGAATCTGAAACTGTGAAGATCACTATTCGAGAATGTCGACAACCGAAAGCAGCGAACGTTGAATGCGCCTGACCCTCCGCGACATACACGGAGGATACGAAGTATCTATCATCGAGGAAGACGTGGAGAGATTTACCGACTGGTCATCTTCGATCTCCTCGTATTTTACTCTCGAAGACTGTGTCGACGTCGAATACAAGCTGTACTTGTACGTCGATCACACGTTCGAAGAAGGTGCGTTTGGACGCGAGTTGTGCCAGCTGAAGGGAAGCACCACGCTCCAGTTACGCAACGGTGTACATCTGCAATGTCTCGTGCCGGATCTGAACAGGGAGGTATACTTGGATAAGGACGAAACTCCGGTCGCCGCCATCCTGAGAAAGGGGAACAAAGTTGTCGCGCAAGTCGGCAAGCTCTTCGACAACCTGTCTTGGACCAACCAGACTGTCGAACATATCTCCAGGAATCGGAGTTTCATGACCCTCGTTCGTGTCAACGAAACTTCCAGAGGTATCCCTACCACTCAGAATTAAATAAATTACATGTTGTTGTTGTTATAACGAAGACAGATATGAAATAAAAGTGACAATGTTAAAAAAAATATATTTCGTACGTTTGTTTATTTCAGACCGTTATGTTGACAAAGACGACGATGACGAATGCCGAAAGGATTTGGATTCGATGCTCCGAACTTTCGACAGAACGGTATCTATGTACAGTCTGGGAGAAGTTGTGGGAAAGAGTTTCGAAACGTCCACCTTTTCGGCCGGGATATTCGACATCCGAGGAGGTCGTCTGTCCATCGTCGGCGCAGGGATCGATCTGCATATTCCGAAAGGAGCGATCCCTCCGAGAACGACGAAGGAGATATACGTTTATGTCGACGAAGGGGCGCGATCGGAGATCGAAAACGAACGAGACACGTCGGTCCCGTCCGTCGTCGGGTGCGGTCCTCCGGGATCGTCTTTCGAGGAAGCGTTGACACTATCGTTTCCTCTCCGATTGGACACCGACCGACGGTGGACTGTTTCCTTGCTGAAACGAGATGATAAAGCGACGACGAAGTTTGGAGGGACGCCTGCCGAGTGCGAGGTCGTCAGTTGGGTGAAGATGGACCTATGTTTCGTCATGATCGATCGGTTCTCCGGATAATGGAGAAAATAAAAAGTAAAAACACACAAAGCATATTTTCTGTTTCATGCATTCTTTATTATTCTATTAACGATAATTTATTATATATTTTAACAAATTTTGTTCAACATCTGTACACACGCGTACCCTCTTCGATATCTCCGATCGGCAGACGTCTTTCCGTCGTCGTCCGGCACACCGGGCAACTTCCAAGTCGGTAAGAGCATCTTTTGCAGGAAACGTAATGATAACAAGGCGTCGTAACCACCTCGGCAACTCGTAGAAAACAGACCTTGCAGGCATCTCCAGAAGAAGGTTCCTCTTTACGTTTTCCTAAAAGTTCGTCTACGATCAAGCTGCATTTCGTTTCGACTTCGACGAATTCTCCGACGTAATTCGCGATGCGTTCGAAAGCATCTATCAGCCACTGTGCGCCGGTCCATTCGTCCGTACAGTAGTTTATCACTTTGACGCACGAACGGAAAAGTCTAGTTATTTCTCCGAAGAGATACTCCATTTGTCTGATGTCGATATCCACCTCATTCAACTTGCGAACGTCTATTCCGTTGGTCGATTCGCATTCCTTCCGCTTTCTTTTGACTTCCCGAATCAGACGAAATGTGTATCTTAACCGATCTTTTACATCCTCCATGTTGCTGCACATCGTGATATCATCATTGTGGAATTGTTGGTTAAACTAAAATATATTTTATATATATACACCCAAACACGCACACGCACCAACATATTCGAAGTTTGTTTCGTTTGTTTTTTATCTTTAATCATTAAATATTTTTTTTCAATGTTCCTTGTCCATCACGAGCTTGGCGAAAGAATCGATAAGACTTCTGAAAGCCTCGCGGTTTCGGTCGTCGTACAGGCCGTTCACTATGTCGGCCACGACATGTGTCCTTGACGTTTGCGCAGACGCATGTCCTTGACGTTTGCCTTCGTCGACCCGTAGCACAGATGCGACGGTCGACAGCGCCTGGAGTGTTCCTCCACGCACATCTCGCACCTCACGGGATCGTGCCGAACGACGTGACGTTCCATGATCTTTCCGCCGTGAGAGAACAGTTCCATCGACGTCAAGCCGCCGTACTTCCATCCGGCAGTCGTCCTGTAGAAGGTCTTGTTCGTCGAAAGCCAGCAACCGTTGACGGGAAACACCTTGCACGCCGTCAGTTTTGCCGTCATTTCCTTCAGCAGCTTCTCCGGTTGCCGTCCGGTTCTGATCGCGACAGTCGACACCGAAATCCTGTCCAGGACGGGGTCGTAGTACCGGTCGCCGAAATGAGCTCGGAGGGCGTAGTGCAACGACGCGTCGTAATCGACGGAGAGACAGGTCGGTACCGGCTCCGACGCGATGCGTGCCGACACCTCCGTTTCCGAGCGAACGGCCTCTTCGCCAACGTACGCTATCGTCTTCGTGTTCAGGATGCGCCACGCGGTCCTGTTTCCGGACGCGCGCCTGACGAGCGCGTGACATCCCATGGACACCACGTTCGAAAAGGACACGTTGCACCGGACTCCCCGTCGTTCGTCGAGAACCACAGCCTTCGACGGCCATCTATTTCGAGCGGGACGTCGTCATCGGAGGTCGGAGCTTCCATCGCGTACACAGCCTCAACGGGTGGCTTCCTGCCCAACAAGCCCATCGGAGCTTCCTCGGACGAAACGTATCGCGTCTACAGGACCGGCGGAAGATCCGCAGGGTTCAAGTATTGCCGAGGAAGATCGAGGGCCGGTCGTCTGACGTCTCTCGACGGACCGCGATATTCGGTCCGGGACATTTTGCAGACGTTGGAAAGTCGAAGACGAGGCGGAGTCACGTCAGACGACGTAAACGGTGTTTTCTCTGGACGCTGCGCAGTTATCGTTCGAGTATCATCGAAAAACAATAAAGAAAGACAGACTTTTAAAAAATTGAAAGCCACACACACCGGTTTATGGTTTTTTTTGTTCAAGTTTTATTTATTTATTCAATCATTCGTTCGTTCGTTGGTACGTACGTCTGGTTTTGGGTAATTTTTGGTAGTTTGCACACGAAAACCGTATCTGTTTCTCGAAGCGGGAGACGGAATAACTCTGGGGTCGAAATCGATCCGACAGATCGCATTCGACGAACACGACCGTGTCCCACACTTCCTCTCCTCGCTTTGAACTAGGTGGAAGACGTTCAGACAGTCTCTGATTAAAGTACCTTTGCATTTCTCGAAGCATCGACGACTTTGAAGGGGTCGTCGACACGGTTCCATTCTCTCCGGGAACGTCCTACGAAGAAGATCGGTGTCGCCGAAATGGTTTACGAATTCGGCGAAGAGTTCCCTCATTCTGTCCTGCATCCATTTCAGTTGCAGGCGTCTCGCCTCTCGAGAGTCGGTTCGTTCGGTCGGCGGCATGTTAGTTACTGACCCGCAATACCTTGCGGGACCCGTTTTTGTCTTTTCGCCTTTCCGTGAACGAAGTTCGGCAGGATCCTCACGTCCTCTTGGTCAAGGTGCGTTCCGTAGTAAATTGACAATTCCAACGTAACCGCGTTTGGCAGAACGTCCGGTAAAGGCCGCAAGACGGGGAGGCGTCCCAGAACGTCGGACGGCGGACCGCACCTCGTCCGGTTCGCCCGCTCGTCCGAATCGACGATCGCGTTCAGTTGCTCGATGCGAAGGTC
>NW_022713742.1:58893-67722 GCF_011630105.1 Anneissia japonica
TCGACCCGTAACCTCGGTGGTCAAAGTGCTGCACACGTCGGACGCCAACCTGTCGATGGCTTCCAATCCGGAACGGAGCTTCTCGTCGAGGATGCGTTTCCGACGCATCAACTCGTTCAACTCCTTGGCTTTGTGCTCTCGCGGAGCTCGTCGGCCGTCGCTGAACCGATCGTACCTTCGCCAACTACAGGCGGTATCCCCTTCGCACCCTTCTTGGATGGCACGCGTGGACGTCCAACCACACCGAGTTCTTTTCCGGTATGGAAACGAGACACGGCTTTAGAGGACACTCGTAGCACGAGACGTCGTCGCACACTGTCGTCCACTTCAGCAACTTCGGCCACCTAGGTGCTAGTTCGTACACGGTGTGCACCGTCCGCTTGTCGGTCAGAACCGAATTGCACCACTTTTCCTGGTTGAACGTCAAAATCAGGTATAGTCGATTCTCGGTCTCGTCGGCGTTCAAGATGCCCCACCACAGAATTTGGCAATCGTGTCCTCGACCTTCGGTCCATCGGAGATGGAACAGCGAGGTTTTGCCGAGAGAAGCGACGACGTTTCTGAAGTTCATCCGAACTTGCACAACAGGTCGCTCGAAGCCGTTCCTGGCAACGGCGTTCAGCGCCTCCGTCACTCGACCGCCGAAGACGAACAGTTCGCAACAGCCGAGAAGATCCAAGCATCGACGATCGTTCGCCATAAATCGGTCCATGCACATCATAAGATTGGACGCGAATTCGTTGATCTCCTCGATAAGGAAGTTCTTCGTGCACCCCAGCAGATGGTGTTTGGTCCGTTCCAGCAACGCATCTTTGAGATCTTCGTTCAGAAGCAGGTATGCGGCAACGGACACTGCGAACACGTACGCGTTCAGGTCGCCCAAGTCCTCTTCCGACTTGCGGTTTGCAGAAACCACAACAACCTCACGGTTGTTGCGATCGGGCGCGAACACGTCGCGACGGAGGAGAGATCCAACAGTATCTGGCCGCCGGAACTATAGACGTCTTCTCCGCATCCGAGTCTAAAGTCCGCGAAACCTTGTACGAAGCCGGACATGACCGTCCAACGTCTCAATCCATTTTTCGCCCTCTACGTCCCGCTTCCTTCTCCGAGTTTGATGTTGAACGTCAACGCCATGGTTCGTCGCGAACGAAGAATGCTACCCGAATTAATTATTCTTCTTGTTTTTATACTCGACGATCTCTTCTTTAAAAGGAAACAACTTACTTCGAAATCAACATATGAACGCGAGACGCAGAAAGTAGAATACAATCGGCATGCTGTTCTTCTTCGCCCTGACAGTGATGTTAGTTTCGGTCGCGTATCCTATGCCGACCGAAGATCAATCGCCTTCGACGAACGAAATCGACGTCTCTTTCGCAACGAGCGTCGGCATCTCGTCCATCGTCGAAATGCGAGTGGGGAAGGAGTGGCGAACAACTCGGCGTTCGTGTTCGATCTTGATCGAACTCTAGAATCCTCGACGGCTACAGAGTTAGACTGGATGCCGGACTCGGTCGCCAAAAAGAAGTGCAGATTGAAAGGGAAGGAAGAACACGACTGCCAGAACTACGTGAAAATCGTAACTCCGGATTTAACGAACGGTCGAGTGTTGATCTGCGGAACCAACGCTCAGAAACCGAAGTGCATTTATGCCGAGATGTCGAACTTGGAGAGTGGTTGAAGGAGAAGGAACGCGACGGACGGTCTGTACAATTGTCCGTTCGCCGTCGACCAAAAAGTAACGTCCGTCTTCGCTGAGGGTAGCCTGTACGCCGGGACTGTCGCCGATTTCAACGGCAGGGATTCCGCACTGACGAGGTCGATGGGCAACGCCGTTCCTCTCATAACCAAGAGGCACGATTCGTTGTGGCTGAATCACCCGAAATTCGTCGGTTCGTTTGTAGAGGGAAGAGAAGTGTTTTTCTTCTTCCGAGAAGTTTCCGAAGAAAACTGCGAGAAGATTTACCGTTCGCGAATCGCCCGCGTTTGCACCGACGACAAGGGAGGCAGAACGATACTGGACTCCAGTTGGACGACTTTTCTGAAGGCGCGACTCGACAGTTCGTTCCGAGGGGAATTTCCGTTTCGCTTCAACTACCTGCAGGACGTCGTGCGGACCGTCCGCGGAGGAAAGGTCATCTACTACGCAGTTTTCACGACGAAGGAACACGAAATACCCGCCTCGGCCATCTGCCGTTTTGGCCTCGACGACATAAGGGACAACATCGAAAGAGGTCCGTTCTTGCGACCAACGGCGCCTTGGGGACGCATCCCGGATGAGGACGTTCCGGACAACAGACCGGGCGATTGTTCGGTCGACTCGACTCTACTTTCGTACGAAGATCTGAATTTCGTGAAATCGCACCCGTCGCTGTACGAACCGGTCGGAAGTGGGGACCCGCTCTTTACGCTCGTTCGACAAAACTACAGGTTGAAGACGTTGACCGTGACTGAGACCGGTAACCGTACGGTCGTTTTCGTCGGAACGGACGACGGTCGAGTCTTGAAATTGGTGCTGTCGGAAAATCAGGCCGTCCTTCTGTACGTCATGCGCGCGACAGAGCAACCGATCACGAACGCCGGCTTGAATGGTAAATTTTTGTACGTAACCTCTACCGATCGACTTTACGAAATCCCTCTTCTACGGCATTGCCGACTCCTGAACGATCGCACACGCAAGCAAGATCCGCATTGCAGTTTAATGTCGACGCACTCCGGCGTCGAGTTGGAACCAAGACCGTCGGAGCACGTGCAGACAGTGGAAAAGACGAACGCGGACGTCGAGTTGGAACCAAGACCGTCGGAGCACGTGCCGAACGTGAAGGCCACGAACGCCGACTTGGAGTTGGACCCAAGGCGTTCGGAGCACTTGCCGAACGTGCAGGCGAAGAACGCCTCTCTGGACTCGCCGTCGACGGATCACATCAGTCTCGTCGCATTCGCAGCAATAGGGTGGACACTTTGTATAGTTAAAGCTATAGGCATTGTTTGGTTGATATTTAAAGTTACTTTGTTGGTACGGTAAGAAAAAGAAATCGTGCGTTTTTTTACATATCTGTGTATTTTTATAATCAGTTTCTGTCAGAGTTAGGAACATGCGAACAGAGGCAAATGCATTGTTGATTTTAAAATTGAAATAAACGAAGATTGACACATAATTTGTTTGTTTTTCTTTTATTTCGTCTAATCAACACTCAACCAGCATAATCAATAATGAAAGTCCATCTGAACCGAATAACGTACATCGTACTTAATGTCGAAACCTACGACGCAGGGAAGTATATTATAATATGAGCATTTGTTCATCAGCAGTACGACGGTCGGACTATCCACCTGCTGGACGTACGTTCTAAGTAACCTGGGCAATGCCTCGTGACGCACGTCGTTTGAGACGATCGTTCGCTTGCACAGCAACTTTAGGGAAGGCATATCGTCGTACCATTCGTAGGAATATGTGAAATAACACACCGAACCTTCGGTTGCAACCGCAATGCTTTTGTTTCCCTCACTTTCGTCGTTGTAATATTCGAAGGTACGATTCTTCAGTCGACCGAACGTTGGATTTTCGATTATTATTCCTTCGTCCTTTATTATTCCTTCGCCCTCGATGACACCGTAAAATCAAACGTCCTGGCTGTTTCCTATCGTGAATCGATGAAATCCCTTCGCCAGAAAACCACGCATCACGAAGTAACCTTCGGAAATCTCGTCCCACTCGTGCATTCTATGGGCTACTTTTTTTTGCAATTTTTCTTTTCATCGACGTCTGCACCGGATGCATTCGACTGAACAATATATCTTATTCGTTGAAAATCGTCTCGTTACTGCAATCTCCTTGCAAAAATTCAGGTTTTTAGAGTTATATTATTCAACATTCGTTCAAATATTTACGGGCGCCGACGCAAAAGTTGCGAGCCCGTGCGCACAGGGGATCGCCGCAGCGGAGAACGAACAACTTCGTTCGCCCACCTCCCAGATCCTTGCTGTGGAAGACCAACTCGTCCCTTCTCGTCGCTCGTTCCTCTTCGATGGACGTCGTCACGACTGTGGAACAGCAATCCGGTTTTCCTTCCTCCGACGCTGCAACCGTCACTCTGGTCGGCACTCCTTCGACGGCGAGTCGAACCTCCCGCAATCGATCGGAGGCGCCACGACCACAGGCGGAGGCGAGGACGCCGAGAACGCTGTCGTTATCCGGTTTCGACGGGCACCTCTTTCGGAGGGCATCCAGCAGACCTGTTGCGTCGACGAAGTCGTTGCGACACGCCGCGAACAAAGGGTGCTGGGAAGCTCCCTCGTGTCTGACGTAGTACGGCGCCGGCCGGAAAAGACCGAGCGCGGCGCACGCTCTCCTGAACTTGGAAGCGTTCGTTTCCTTCTTCGACAGTCGGCGAATGCTCGATAACGAAAACGTTTCGTCGTCTTCAGACCGTCAGCGAGTTCGACGAACGCACCGGCGCAGGCCTCCAAAGCCGACGCATGATCGTCGTGCGTCAGCGCAATCTCCACCAACTTCCGGTCCAGCTTCGGAACTAGAGGTTCCGCGTCGTCCCTCACGTTCAGCATGCCGACCGTGCCGACTGTACGGTCCTCTCTCTTCTTTGCCGTCGTCAGCAGCAGCCGTCTGTACGTCTCACTCCGGACGAACTTCTGCCATCCGTTTCCGCCGACGGTTTTTTCGAATTCCATCTGCAAGTCGGGTCTGCCGTTCGCCCCGACATTCACGAACAGCGAGTCAGTGTCTCCGTAAACAACCCGAGCGCCCTTGCGTTCGGCGCAATACTTCAACTTGGCCAGCTGTCTCCTGCAGCTCGACGTCACGTAGTTGTAGAGTCGACCTCTTCCGGAGATGGCCAAGCATCCGATGCACGCGTTCGCCACCCGTTTGTACGCGGCGACCGTTCCGGTCGTTCGTTCCGTCCTCGCACCAGCCTCTTGAGTACGGACGGCAGAAAACCTTCGAGCACGCTCGCGTCGACGAAGGACCCGTCTTCGAGAGCGGTCGCCTCTTTCACGTTCCGGTCGACGACAATCCTGGGATAGTAGGACTTGAAGTCGTACACGTCCACGTGATCGTGAATCCCGGGCACTGGTTCGAGAACGAGACCTCCGCCTCCGGCCGGTTCTTCCACCGTCTCTCTTCGACGGGGAAACACGAAACCCCGTCTGGCAGCCTCCCTGCAGAGCATGGACGACAACATCTGCTTCCTGGTTCCTCCGGGAAAGGTGCCCGTCAACCTTGACGAGTCCAAGACGGTTTCCACAAAACGACTGCTGCGCACCTTGCGTTCGTAATCTCGGAGGACAGACAACTCCTCATCAAGCACGTCGTCTGACGTTCGTGCAGAAAGTTCGTTGCAAGATCTTCTGCTCGCGTACTCGTACATGGAATCGCGATCGCGGCACCGTCGGCGTCCTCGGAGGTGTCGACGCATATCGGCCATCGGGATATCGGCAGGTCGCACGCAGAGCATCTGTTCGTCAAGACCGTCTTCACCCACTCTCCGTGATACACGAGAACGTCGGCCGATTTCAAGAGGTTCGTTAGACATCGCAGCACCTCCCTCTCCTCGGGCTCCTTCGACATCCTTCCGTAGGAGAGAACTACGGCGGTCACGCGTCAGGTCACGTCGAGTCGAACGG
Source organism: Anneissia japonica (assembly GCF_011630105.1). Taxonomy (NCBI): domain Eukaryota; kingdom Metazoa; phylum Echinodermata; class Crinoidea; order Comatulida; family Comatulidae; genus Anneissia; species Anneissia japonica. The sequence continues at coordinate 64,540 of NW_022713742.1, forward strand.
AGAGGTAGAGCACGGACGGCTGCACGGGATCGGTTTCCTCAAGTTCCAGGTGGGTTCGTTCGTCGTACTCGAAATTCTCGGCGTATCCCTTCTCGTTCGTGGTGCATCAATGCCAAGCGCACCCGTGCACACCGACGGCGCACTGGGCGTCCAGGTCGTCGACGGCAGACGGCAGGTTGCCGAACGTGTTCTCCACGGAGATGCCGTTCCTGTCCCGTGACCTGAGCGTGCGGTACGTTCAACCTACGGACTCGTATCTGTCGCCTCTTCGTAAAGTCGCCGTCTTAGTCTTCGGCGTAACACTGGAATTCCACCTTCGTACTCTCCAGGTCAACCGGCCGTCCGTCTAAATTTCTTCCGCGAACGGACAACCTTCCGGTTATCTTTGAATATTTGGCGCTCGTCAGATAGACGAACATGGCTAATTGTCAGAGAGAAAAAAATAACATTCGCATACAACAGATTATCGTTAAATGATTTCTTTTATTATTCACTTTTCAATTAATAGAAAGAATCTAATTTTCATCTGTACACCTTCGTACCGTCCGGTATCTGCCACTCCGAAAGCCTCTGTTCGATGGGACGTCTGAACGTCGGGCAGTTGTTCACCCGCTTCGAGCACGATCAACAGGATATGAAATGTCGGCAAGGCATCGTCATCACATCGGAGTACGCGTCCAGACACATCTGGCATCTGTCAACGTCCTCTAGCGTCCGGAGAGACATCCAATCGAAACCGGGACACAATTCGTTCAACACGTCGCCCACCGTGTAAGCCATCATGTCCTTCCAAGGATGAGACGAGTACGCCTTCTGCGCGATCGCCAAAACGTCCGCCACGCGTCCTCGTTCGCAAGGCCAGTCGCCGAGAACGGAAGATATCCAATTCACCGCGGACGGGCGATCGTATCCTTTCGGTCGAACGTCCAATCCTTCCTTGCTTCGGTTAGTCGCCGTCTTGTTGAAAGGGTCGTCCGGGTTGCGATGCACGATGCACCTTCTGGCGATCTGAAAGGGAGGTGGAAGCACGCGACGAGACTCCGACTTGCACGCAGTCCTCAATCTGTCGATCTCTTTTATCACTTTCAAATGTCCCACTTTCAGACACCTCTTTCCACGGATAGTACAAAAATATCGGGTTTCCCACTCCTAGTCGCTGACGGTCGGGTCGATGACGTGTTGGTACTCGTCGAAAAAAAAATCGGTTTACCTTATCGCCGTGAAACTCGGCTTCGTTTATCGCTTTTGCAAACACTCTCATGATTCTCGTCGTTTCGGCCATCGTTTCTCTTATGATTCTCGTCGTTTCGGCCATCGTCTCCATGACCTAGACCTAACTGTGGTAAACTTTGACGACTTCACCGACTTTTGTACGACAGATCGGACACGACGCTAACCTGACGGAACACGAGTCGCAGCAGACGAGATGGTTGCACGGAGTCAGGAGGACGTTCGAATCGCGATCCATGCACACCTTGCACGACATCTCGTCCTTGAGATCGGTAAGTTCCCTTAATAGATCTCCGCGAGATTTCTTGTCGTCGTCGTCGTCGCCGACGCGTACCTTTTTCGTATAGCTTTCGACGGGCGCACGAACTCCTTCATCCTCTTCTTTTCGTTCCGGGCGTTCGTCTTCGGCATCTTCTTCCAAGCGAAGTTCGGCGATCAGAGACACCAAGCTCTCTTGTTTCGACGGATCTTTGACCCAGTCCTTTTTCCTGTCGGTCCCTTTTTCATCGAAGTCGATTATGCTCGAGACCAGAACTTCGTTTGTCAACGAGAACACTTGTCCTTTCTTCTCAAGATGATCGCTCACGACCTTTGCGATCACGTCGCTGTCGAATCCGAATTCGGAGGCAAAACTAATCTTGGAAATCAGGGTTTCCTTCGTCTTGCGCCGCAACCACAAGCACGAACTCCCGTGTTCGGCGTGTTCAGAAAAGGAAGGTCGTCCGGCTCCCATCGGCACAGCGATACTCCGCCAAAGAAACACCTGGCGTTATCTTCGAAACCCCCGTAGAAGAACCCCGCTTCCGACATCGACCTTCCGTCGGGTCTGTCGTGCTGCCAGTTGCGAAAGGTTTTCATCCTGTCTTCCTCGTCTTCAAATTTTGGAAAGGTAGCGGTTCTCTGCATAATTTCCTTATGCATTACCTACTGATAATAGACTGATTTCGTATGAAGACAAATATGCACAATAACAACTTTATATTGTTTTTTTGTAATAAAGATTTTATTGAAGACAAAACAGAATATAAGATTTCGTGTTTTTCCCTTTTCTTTAGTACTTAATGTATCGGAACATTTTTTTTTTAAATTTTATTCCGAAGACGGGTTGTACTTCAACATTTTCGAGAACAGCCAGTCGTCAAGTTGCTGTTTAAGTTCATCGTCTCCGTAAACGACCGTGTCTTGGTCGGAAATGTCCTGTTCGTCCGACGATTCGACTGGAAGCTGAGAATCCTCCGGAAAGTAGTCGGCGAGGTTTCCTTCTCCGGCTGTCGTTCGTCGTCGAAGGGAAGTTGAGAGTCCTCGTGAAAGGATTCCGTTAGGTTTCCTTTGCCGTCTGCGGTCTCAGCTTCTGTTCGTTCGTCGCCGACGCCAACAGTTTGGGAGGTGCTTGCGTCGTCGTCGTCTTCATTGTCGAACTTGATCCTTTTGGTATAAGGAGCATCGGACTGAAGAAAAACAATCAAAAAATAAAAATAAAGGTAAACTTACATCACGTCACACGTTACGTCCTCTTTGAAAAATGACGTCCTGGTCCTTGTCGCTCGAATCGTCGTCGTCGTCGTCGTCGTTGGCTTTGTCCTTCTCGCCTCGTTTGTCGCCGGATCGCAACAACCTGACTCCTTTCCGCGAAAGCAGGAAACTCTGGAGAACGACCACGACGCAGAACCTGATGGCCTGCGAGGCGGTGAGAACGATCGCCCAGTGTCGTCCGACCTTGTTTATCGGACAGTCGGCGGCGTCGATGCTGTTGGCGCTGAGGTCCAGAAGGTTTTCGTAGCAGTCGCCCAAGGACGTATCGCACTCCATCACGTCCCGACCGTCGAAGGCGCACGGCCCGAGTTTGCGAGCACGTTTCTGACGAGGTCGACGGTGGCGATCGCTACGCTTGCCAGAGACGCCGCCTCCCACACGTCGGAGAGCGATGCGTACCTGGAGATCGCGGCGGCGAAC
>NW_022713742.1:67950-68254 GCF_011630105.1 Anneissia japonica
ACGTTCGCGAACCACCTTCTCGGTTTGCCTTCCTTGCAACGGTTGACTCTGGTGGACATGCCGATCGTCGACTCTTTCGTGATGACCCTGATTCGAAAGAGGAACGTCCTCCTGCACGTTCGGTTGGTGAGATGTCGCAATTTGAGGTTCTCCGCCGTCGTCGAAGACGAAGACGGCGGAGAGCGCGTATGCGACGATAACTCGCCTCCGATCCTCTGTCTGGAAAAGTTGCACGTGTCTCCGATCAGGCTAGCGACAACCTTCGACGGAGTCGTTTCGGAGATCGTGCTGAGAAATTGCGAGT
>NW_022713742.1:68304-70512 GCF_011630105.1 Anneissia japonica
GTAGTGGAATGATGTCGATCCCATGTATTTCAGATTTAGACAAAAAAAATTATAAATGATAGGGGAAAAATACCTAAAAAATTTTCGGGTTTTTTTTTAGTTTGTGAAAATTTGCGAACTTGACGTTGAATGAGCGAGTGACAGGCGAAAATAGAAAGATCGAGGCAAGGTGACAATTTTTATTTTTTTTTTCGTATTTTTTTTAATCGACTTTCAAACAAGCGTAGTCCGAGCGTGAATTTCGGACAGTCTGTTGGTGTAGTACGAGCTTCGACCCTCCTTCACGACCGGACGGTAGCTTCCTGAATTGTCCATGCGCCTTTTAAGGCAGCAGCTCAGCAGGAAAAAGCTCACGATCAATACGGCGACCGCAAGACCTATCGTCAGCGCCAAACGCAACTCATTTTGGGCGAAGATGTCCATTGTCGGTTAACTCGGTGTCCTCGAAAACACACTTATACACTATGAAGATTAGCGTTTGATCGAGTGACGACGAAGACCGCTACGATGTTTATTACGACTGCAATATTTTTGATGTTGATATCGGCTTCGCCGGGCCGGTGCCGGAAGCAGTCAGGAAGTCTCGGAGATTTGAAGTTCGGTTCGAAAGGGAGGGACCCGTTCGTGGTCGTGCCGGACGACGCGTCGGCGGAAGATCCGTCGTCTTGCGAGAAGTCGTCGTTGCTGAGCGTCCTGTCTTACGATCTGAGACCCGTCTTCCTGTCGAACGTGACCGTGCTGCCGATGTGCGGGGAGGGAATCATCGCGGTTGCCGACGGACGGGACGGATGCAACGTCTTCTTGATCGACAGCCACGTGCACGTCGAAAGATTCGAGTTCCGCTGCGACGGGTACGTCGGAGCGAGAGGCGATCTCTCTTCGTCGGTGCGCGTGACCGGTGTTGGCAGGGCGTTCAACGTGACTTTGAAACGTTTGAGTTACACGAACGGCTCGAACGAGACTCACGTCGAGGCTCCCCCGAATGTCGTGGTTTGGGCGTCCCCACTTCTTTCCGAAGGCACCATCCGTCTGAACCGGGTGACTGTCGAACGAGTAGTCGGAGGATCCGTGGTGCTGGAAAGAACTTCGGAGTCGATCGCCGTCTCCGATTCAACCTTGCTGGAGACGATCGGAAGCGAAGACACGAAGATCAATCGAAAATTCACTCCGATGTTGAATTGGGACCTGTGGGGTGTCGTGAGAACTGCCAAGTCCGCGGACGTGGATAAACGTTCGTGTACTCTGGAGATGATCGGATGCAGCGTAGCGATCGTCGTGACGGTTCTCGTGTTCGCCGCCGTTTGTGCGGGAGCCAGGATACACTCCGCAAACCGTACGGCGGCCGAGAAGGCGTTCATCGACAAAAAGGACGAGAGCATGTCGGCCGCGTTCGAAGAAGACGATCACGAAGAGGCGACGTTCAGTCTGCGTGAAAGAAGTGCCTTAATCTCGTCCCCAACCGCCCGTGGGTGACGGATCTGTTTCCCGGATCCAACCTGTGCAGCTGGTACACCATCTCCCGGTGAACGGACTTCAAGGCTCGCCGGAAGACCGACATTCCGTACGAGATGAGCGGCCAGCAGTTGAGCAAGACGACGATCGCCAGGATAAGGTGCTTTCTGACAAAGTCGAACACGAGGTCGAGGTGGAAACCGAAGCAGACGTCGTCCTCGTACGTCGGTGAGCAGTCGCTGTGAATCGGTTGCCAGACCAAGTACTTGATCGGATAGTAGACGACGTACCGCGTGAACGTGATCGAGCGATACCATCGGAAACGGTCGCAAAACCCTTTTTTTCGATGAGTCGGTGAAAGCCGTAACCTACGACCTGATACCAAGTTTAGAATCCCTCGCAACCGTCGACCGTATGCCACAGGGATTGAAACTTGTACATGGTCTCGCGCAGATTCTTCTTCGTACCGTGATTGAGGACGAGAGGTTCCACGAACTTCGTGATTTCGTACAGCGTCTTGCATATTCCGGCGACTACAACCCTGGCGGCTACTATGAGGTGGCTGAGAAGATAGCAGGCTACCGCCGTCACGATGGAAATCCGAAAGTACTGTCTTATCGGCAGCCACCTAAACGCGGTTTCCAGCAGGGCTAGCTTCAGACCCATGCCGATCGTTTCACAGACAGGCCTCCGCGAACGCTAACATCGCTTCTGACAGTCCGGCGTAGGGGTGCTCGCAGACTTCCCCGTAACGGT
>NW_022713742.1:70673-71779 GCF_011630105.1 Anneissia japonica
CGCAGTACTTGGACGCGCCGTCTTGCTCCAATCGTCCACGATCGCCGCCGCCACACAGATGGTCGTCGCACCTATCTTTCGGCCTTCGCACCAAGAGCGCGAGCAACGTCACAGTCGTAGCGATCAACAGAGCCACGAACGTCATCCGCAGAACCCGCGGTCGCATTTGCGATCGACGACGTGTTCCTGCTGGGTTCGATCGAATCTGCACCTCCGAACTGTACGGACCGTACGGTGACGGCGACGATTATCGATACCGAGATGACGAAAATCGTCAACACCGTCAAGATGACTTTGGACTTCGAAACGACGGGTTTCCTGTATACCATACTCACACTTTTATTATTATTTTGTTTTAGTTGAATAACTTTCTCCAAAGACATTAATGCCATGTTGACTAAGGATACAATAAACTACATTAAAAAAATGCATTTTTTAGTTTCTCTCCATTTTTTTTAATGATTCAAAATATATGTAACAGTTTGCATTTTTATTTACAATACGAAAACAAAATATATATATAAGAGAAAAAGAAAATGTTCACGCTCTGTACACTCGGATGCCGTCCGGAATTTGGCATTCCGACATCTTCATCTCGATCAAGCACCTGCACAGCGGACATCTCGCCGTCCGTCCGGAACAGGATAGACACATCAGTAGATGTTGGCAAGGGAGGGTGAACACGTCCGAGACCGCATCCAAGCACACATTGCACGAGTCGGACTCTTTCAGGGTTCTCAGCGATTGCCAATCGAAGTCCTCCGGACACAGTTCGCGGAGAACGTCGACCACCAGATACGCCGTCTCGCCCTTCGCCGGATGGGATCGGACCATATTCTTTGCGATCGCCAGAACGTCCGCCACTTGATCTCGTTCCACTCGACCTGTCCCCAGAACCTTGAGGGAACCAGCCGATGTTGGAACATGATTTTATTTTTGTCTTCGTTTCTTTTTCTAACATAACATGAAAAAAAATTTTTACGATAATACGCCAACTCTTAACCCCCACATCGGGTGTGCGCCGATCGCAGCTAAGTGTATTTGTGTATTTCCGGACGCGATGTCTGCATCGGAGAATTAAAAAACATATAAGAAAGATGACATTC
>NW_022713742.1:71916-76335 GCF_011630105.1 Anneissia japonica
TTCGCCCTGCACCTGCAGAAACTCTTCTATCTGATGGGGGCGCTCATCTCAGCGGTGTTCGTCGTGAACGAGAGTGACAGGGTTGGCAGGCACCCAGGAAAGATAGACTTCGAATTCGTCACCCGTCCTCTGTTGTACGCGGTCGGCGTGGACGTGTTCACCATAATCGTCAACTTCCTGTACCTGATGACGAGAGCGGCGTTCGAGGAGCATCTGTCCAGGTTCAAGGAACCGGCGGTGTGGGAACGCATACTGCTCCACGTGCTGCTGGTCGCGGCGGCCGTCATGCTGGGTCTTCTGGCTTACAGCATCCGTACTGCTTCTTGACGACCAAGTACGTTGACACGACCTTCTGCAGCTCGTCGTTCACTCCGATGGTGAACCGCGTCCTTCTCGTCCTCGCCATAGTTGCCGCCGTTTGCCACATGATATACGGGGTATACCACCACTGGCGTTCGACCAGCACCGTCCACGTGGACACGGGCAGGGATGCCATGATGGACGAGGACGATTACGAGTACACGAGGTTGATGGACGCCAACGACGATCGCGGTACGAGAAGAGGGCAGTCTTTCAGACGATGATTGCAATCAGTCGATATTTGTTATTAAAGAGAGATAGAGAGAACTTGGAAAAAATAGGAATTGGGAAATGTCGTACAGAAAAAGATTTCTCGGTCAATCGACAAGACACCCGTCGGATCGGTCGAATCGGTCTCGTTTCGTGGACGACAGAGTCAACCGTCCGACGATCGGAGGATACAGGCCGTGCTATGCGAAGCTCAGCGACAAACACCTGAAGGTGTACGTGGTTTCGAACGAACAGAGACCCGAAATTCCTGTGCTCGAGGCAAAGGCCGAAGGTCGGGAACCGATGTCCCTTCGCGAACTCCGAACGACGGTGCTCGACCGGGTGCTGGCCAAGGACTGCATCACCGTCTTCCAGATGGTCGATATGGCGGACAACCGACCGATCGGAGCAGGTTTGGCGGCCACCCTGTTCGAGCTGAAATCGGATCCCGCAAAATACACGCTGTACTCGCTGTGATCCATCCTCAAGATGAACGCGGCCGGTCTGAAAGGCAGGTTGTCGGACGAGGGGCACGACCCGAACTCGTTCGACCGGTTCTCCTCCAAATCCTCTTTTTACGCCGTGGAATCGGTGGCGATCGCCTCCACGCCGGTGGCCAGGAAGCACTGGCGGCTGCTAAACGACGGTCTGGTCAAACAAGGCAGATCGTTCAAGTTGGATCGACCGATGAAGCAAATCGCGGTTCTCATGCTCGCCAGGATGGCCGCGGTCAACAGGTTCCACTTCTTCGCGAACCCGCCCAGATCGGTGATCGCGATTCCCGGCAACCTCGTGGCGACGGCGGACTCGGTTCCCGAGTACGAAGGCAAAGGAAACATGCGATTCGACGTCCTGATCAAGACAGTTCTGAAACGCGTCGGAATGAGAGAGGCCAGTACCGGCCTGCTGAGATTTTTTCGCGAGTTCGACTGGACGCCGAGATGCGCCCGTCTGGTGGCGGTCGGCGATGAAGTGCTCGAGAAGGAGATCAGCTCGGACGACCAGCCGCCCGAGCGCAGGACTGTGGTCGCTTCCGGTCAGGAAGATTCGAAGTTGATGGTCATGTTTCGTCTGCGCTGCAAGATTCGGATGTGCAGGAAACGTTTCAAGAACGATTACCATCGCACCAAACACATGGAAGTCGACCACTCCCTTACTATGGAGGACGTGAAGATCTCGACAGACATGGACTCGGAAGAGAGGAGCAAGCAGTACGAGATCGTCGACGAGCACGCGTGGCTCGCGATGTATCCCTTCCTGGAAGTTCGGCAGAAAGGAGAGGTGCACAGGGATTTCGTGAAGCGGTCCACCGAATTCTGCGAGATGCACGCCGAGAACCTGTTCAGGATTAAGATGATAGAGAACGAGCTGGAACTTTGGCGGAAGACGAACCTCGCGGATCAAGCGTGCGCGGATCAGAAGAGGTGGCGACGAGAGATGCTTGAAGAAGGAAGGGCGATGATCGTCGACGAGGAACGGTTCAGCAACATCGTGGCTCTGTCAACCGCCGTGACCAGAAGAAGGATCGACGAGAACAGGAACGACGCCAACTACCTGACGAACATGAGGAAGAGCGTGGAAGAGAACCCAATGGTGAGACTTGCCAGGATGAACGAGTCCGACTACGACCTGGCTGTGCGCAGCAACGCCGACAAGGACGTCAGCGCCGTTCCGAGCAAGTCGCAGGCGTACGACGCGGAGACGCTTCAGAGCAACGCGAGGAGAGCCGCGGCGCTTTCGTTCCGCCTCCTCAGCCGAAAGCTCGATCCGGACGGCGAGGAAGCCGTGCAAAACGCCAGGAAGCGAGTCGCTGCAATGTACGACGGCTTTGACGATAATCTCGTCTCAAAGTTCGGGGAACGCGACGATGACGACGAGGAGAATGAGGGCAAGGACGGTAAAGCGGCGTGCGGAAGTTCGTCGACGGTCGCTTACAGCGTGCCCGTCAGGTGCTTGACGCGACGCCGAAACGGTGGTCGCGACGACGATGACGACGATGACGATCGATGTCCCTCCTCTTCGTCTCTGGTGCTGATGAACCCGACCGACATCCGGGTTCACAGGTTGGACGCGTTCGAAGGTATCAAGGAGATCGTCGACGACGTGATGGATCCGGAAGCGACGTTCGATCGCACGGCCGTGGGACACGCGATAAACAACGTGGTCAACTTCACGAAATCTAATTTCAAGCTGTCGAAGGCCGGACAGGAAGCCGCGTTCAGATACTGCTTCGGACAGGTGGACAAGGTGTGCAGACTGCCGGAAGAAGACGAACGAAGGAGAGCGGTTGTCTCGATATTCGCCGACGTGTTCAAATTCTTCAACTCCAACAGAACCGGTTGCCTCAATCGGCTTTTCGCGAAGAGGAAGTACGAAATCACTGATCCTTCCATGGAGGTGGTGGAAGTCGACGAGAAGGACACGTACGCGGTTCCCACGAACGAATCCCCCTGCTGGATATACCCTCCGAAGGATTGCGGATAACCATGGAGTACGACGATTCAGGAGGTGCCGAGTACGCGGAGGAAGTGGTCAGGTTTCAGAGAGGAACGTGCGCGATCTGCATGTACGAATTCGGATGCCGTTCGTTGGAAGCAATTCCCTGCGCCGCCATCAGCAGCGCCATGGCGACTGTCTCTTATACACATCTAGATGTGTATAAGAGACAGCCATGGCGATGGGAAAAAGCGCTCCGACAGCTCGCGAACTCGTCGAAGCAGCCGTCGATCGAGACGAGGCGCCAGACTGGAACGGCGTTCACCTCTTCCACACCTCGTGTCTTCGAGAGTTGATAAGGAGCAGGGCCAAGGACACGAGAGCGAACGGCGTCGAGTGTCCGACCTGCCCGGTCACGTTCTACGACGCCGACGCGCTCAACGTTGTGCGCATGAAGATCGTCCAATCTAGATTGGACGGAGACATCGACGAATACGACGACGACGTGTTCAACGTGAAAAGCGAACTCGGGAGAGATCGGCACTTTCTGGTGTCCTGCCAGCAAGATATGGACAGACTAAGGGAATCGGTGAGGAAACTGTACAAGCAGAAAGACATGAGCGCCAACCACACGAGGGCGGACCCCACCAAGCAACCGTACGAAATCGGTCCGGTGGATTGGTACACAGACAGCAACGACGACGTGTCCGACGACGTGGACGTGTTCATCGCGAAGTTGAAGATGGAGAACAAAGTTTCGGACATCACCGAAGAGGATCTCGCTCGACGATTTCCGAATCGTCGTTCGCATCTCCCCCGAAGATCAAACGACGCCAGATGGTGTTCGAACGAACGTACGGACTCGAAGATTACGTTCCAAAGACACCGCTCGTAACGGCGGATCCAGGGAGGACCCACGTCTACAGATATTGACGTCTTGATGTTCTTCGGTGACGTCAAGTGTACTTTACGAAGTGGCCTATAAATGCACACGTCGATCAAAGTTAATTTAGATTCTCTAGATAAACGTGACAAACATGCAACGAAAACCTTCCACGTACGATCTCAGTTCTTTGGACGACGCCCAGCAGTTTGTTACCCCGAAACGTTCGGAGGAAGCGGAGCTGATGAAAAACGAATACATTTTCTTTAAGGCCGGTCAACCTTGCGCACCTTCGACGAGACGCAAATTGTTCGAACAGGTATGCCACGACGGTAGTACCTTTTTCTTTCCAGTTGTTTCTGTAGTTGTTGTTATTGTATATGACGTATTTTTTTCCCTTTCATTTCGTTACAGCTACGATCGAACGAACAAGTCGAAAAAGAAGTAGTGGTAAAGAGGAAGAACAATTCGAACGAATCGTTAACTCCAAGAAGGAATCACGTGGTAGGATTTTAGCGTTTACGCGACCG
>NW_022713743.1:0-1144 GCF_011630105.1 Anneissia japonica
CTACTTCTTTCTTCAATAAAATAAGTAGTTTTAAAATAGGTAACCGAATAGAATCAGATCACTTTTCCTTAATTTTTGATATCAATTTTAGTAAAATAGACCAGACACATGTTAAAAAAGGGGGAAACTCCAAACAGCAAACACCAAGTTATTACTTTGATTACGAAGGTTATATATCAAATGAAAATGAAATCAACATAAATAATATATTAAATGATATTGAAGTATTACTGCAAAATAATGAAGATATTAACATAATTGAGTCTAAATTCATTAGCTTATTTATTGATTTTGCAAAAATAAGAAAAAATAAAAAATCATATGAGTCATCCAGTGATTGGTTTGACAAAGAATGTAGAGATAAAAGGAAAGAAGTTTATAAAGCTTTAAACATTTTCAGAAATGATAGATCCAACGAAAACTTAGCTACATATAAATGAAATAAAAAGGAATACAAAAGGTTGATTCAGATTAAAAAGACTAAATACTCTAAATCTTTAACTGAAAAAGTCATAAATTCATTAAAAGTTGATAATGGAAAACATTTTTGGAATTTATTTAGAAAAAGAAAAATCCAAAATAACGACATACCTGATAGTGATTGGATAGATTATTTTTCAAATTTATTTGATACTGACCAACAAATAATAAATGAGATTGATAATAGGCCTAATGGTATGTATAGCAATATAGAGTCAGAACCCTTGGATAGTGATTTAATGAATGCACAAATTACGGTTGATGCCAGTCAATGAAAGTATATTGGCTTTGAGAGAAAATGCGTCACCAGGTATAGATGGAATTCCGTCTGCCTTTTTCAAACGGTGTGGTAACCTTTTTATTTTGACGTTAACTGCAATATTCAATATAGTTTTAAATACGGGAAATATACCTTCAACTTGGTCAAGTTCTATTATAATTCCATTTTTCAAATCGGGGGATAGAAACTTGCCACAAAACTACCGTAGTATATCTCTAATCACAGCAACTTGCAAAATATTTATGAGAGTAATTTATAATCGCCTTTTGAAATGGGAATCAATAAATAATATACTTAGGGAAGAACAGGCAGGGTTTATAAAAGGGTACTCTACTACTGATAACATTTTTATTCTTCATACTTTAATTAGAAAATACCTTTATA
>NW_022713744.1:0-1013 GCF_011630105.1 Anneissia japonica
TATATTTGATTGCATGGGTTACCATCGTCTGTGTCGTACGTAGGCCTATGCGTGACCTCTAAATTATTTGCTAAGTATCAATTCATGTAGATGGTTAATGTCAATGGTTGGTGGAAATGTATTGGCTCGTCTTGGAAGTAGATTTTACGATGGGTATCCACAATAATTCAGCAAACTCGAAACGTTATAATAATAACTAGACTTCCTATGTCTGTTTGCCACAATGACAAGTGATGTTAAAATTGCAGCAAAAAAAAGTAATTAAAAAGTATAAAGTCAAAAACACGAAAAACTAAAAAAAAACTAAATACTAAAAAAAATATGAAGCAAAAAGCATGAAAAACTGTTCTGGAAAATTTCATTTATATCCATTTATAAGAAGTTATAAGGTATTTTGGTGCGGAACCTTAGCTGTTCTCACCCGAATGTGGATCATCACTAAGATTTATAAAATACTTCCTTGTAACATGGTTAAAGTTTCCAGAAATTTTCGTTCAGATCAGTTGATCAGGTTTTGGGATATCTGGTCTTGGACGTCTACAGTTCCATGACCGTCCACATCCCATACCTACTTCGAATCTCACCAACATTTTATCATTTCTTTAGTGGACCATGACAAACTATTCTGTAAATTGTTATTTTGGTCCATTGCTCAGTTTTGGAGATATTTAGGTTTGGGACGTTAACACTTAAAGTGACCCCAAACTTCACACCTGAATCTGTATAATTAAAGCCACATTTACACTAGACACGATTACGACACACGACAACGACATAACATCGCGTAGTTTGTATTGTTCAACACTACGCGCATCTGTATCGTGTCGTAATCGTGTCTAGTGTAAATGAGGCTTAAGCTAAATAATTTTTTTCTTTGTAACTTGGTTTAATTTGGAAAAAAAATTTTCATTCAAATCAGTTTGTCAGTTTTTAATATCTGGTCTAGGACGTTTCGCTTTTCCTTTCCGACGAATTGTGGTTTTCTCCCCGATTGGGGGGGGGGGGTAGCTTTC
>NW_022713745.1:0-918 GCF_011630105.1 Anneissia japonica
TTTTTTTATTGACTCTCTTCCTGTTTATTTCCCTTTTAGAATAAAGTTGTCATATTTTTACATTTTTTTTCCAGAAGCACAAAGAGAAACAAGAACCACTGACAGACCTGGACCAAGATTACATTGAAGATGCTGAACTGTTGGCTGTTGCAGGTATGTTGGAAGCTCTTATGTGTTTGTGTACTTGCATTTATTCATCTAGATGTGTATAAGAGACAGTCTTATACACATCTAGTTAAATGCATTTTCACACCTCCAGTAGAAAAATAAAGACATAAAGAAATTTAAACAAAGAATGTTTATTAGATGGCCAACGAATAACTTTTTTGTTTATTTATTTATAATTTCCTTTCTCTCCCCCCCTCCTCTCTCTCTCTCTCTCTCTTTCTCCAATTTTATATTTTAAGAAGAGATTACATTGTTAGAATGCAAATGTGAAAAAAGGGAAAGTTAACTAAAAAGTTGTTAATTAAAATACAATGGATTTAAGATAAATGTAATTTAAAAATGTAAGTGACATTTAATTCTGGGTTGGTTGATCAGCCTATAATTGTCATGATATACTGCAAATACCCACCCCATGCATTTTTGCAAAGATACCAATAGTCTTGCATGTCTAGCGTGATGAGACTTGTGCTCTGTCTCTTATACACATCTAGATGTGTATAAGAGACAGCATTTAGGAAATCAAACTAAACCAGAGTAATGTTTTAGGGCACAAAAATAAATATTAGATTTTATAGAAATTTGAGTTATATTTTAAGAACAGATTACACAAAAATGGTTTCTGTTGCAATTAGTTCTTTGTTCAGTATAATTTTGTCACAGATTGACTGGACTAACAATACATAACTGTTATTGATAATAGTTATTTTCTTTTTCAGATGTGCACTTCAGGCCCTACAACACTGTTCTGCT
>NW_022713746.1:0-5769 GCF_011630105.1 Anneissia japonica
CCCTTCAAGGGACACCACTATTAAGGGATAGAGGTGTTCCCTTCAAGGGACACCACTATTAAGGGGAAACTTTCTTTTTTGGTCCCAAATGTGTATCATATGATCAACGAAAGATAATTCCCTGCAACTAAACGGGCCCCTGCTGTAGATTGCAGTCACAGCATCCCAAAATGAATTTAAAAAAATATGTTTTTATTTTAGTACATGGGAATAACTTCCATTTATTATAATTCCTCATCAACCACAAAAAATTAGTACAATTTATATTACTTGGTTTAAAGTACTTACCAATTCCTGTCAATACTGCCAGTTGGATTGCTCCCCAGAAAGACACGAACCCCTCGCTACAATTCATCTCGTAAGCAACTGGTTTAGTAATAATTCCTATGATGATATAGGTTAATCCAATAGCAATGAAATTCACGATTCCGCTAATCAAACAAAATATCTTAGAACGAGTAGTTCTATCATACTTATACCAACATTTAAACGCCATTTTATAGACAACAGGAACAGAGTACAGGCTATTGACGGCAAAGATCAGTTCAGTATTTGAAAGTGTTCTTTTGTTAAATGCAATCCTCTTGTAAAATTAATCCCACTGTTACTACTTCTTGTTAACTTTCGCATTCCAAAAATATCTCGGCGGTAATCAATTGTGATATGTAAGCCTACCATCATTGGTATTTCTTCTTTTACTCATATTTTATTTACTTCTACAGATGCTATTTGGTACTATACTAACAGTGGAAAAACACATTGTATCCTATTCAAGAAGAGCCAATAAATGACATACATCATTTGCTTTAAGATGTAAACATATCACGTAATCCAGATATTTATTGGCATGAAAACACTATATCGGCTATTATTCGACTCATAACATTTTCATACAACCCATCATGAAATTTCCATGCACCCCATCACGCAATGTCCATACGCGGGAGCTTATCGACAGTTAAATACTACTATCTAAACGTTGACAATGTACTTGGAATTATTTTCAGTCAATAGAGTTCTGACTGAATATTTCCGTTGAAACCTGAACTGTAAGTAGAAATACTGATAATTTGTTTTTACTTTGATGCATGAAATCCTTATTGGTGTATGCAGCAAGCGCGATTTACAGCCAGCTATTAATGATTTTATTATTCATTTTACAGTAGTTTAATAAAAAATATTTAGTCAATTAATGATTGTTATTTAACATATTAATTTTAATAGTATGAAACTGAGGGGTGTTCTTTTAGTCACTGACAATAATTGTGATTTTTATAATTAATTATATAATTATATAAATTATTAATTTATATAATTAATGTTTTAATTGTTTTGTTTTTTTCAGTGTCATCAGTTTAAGGCCATTCATATGTATGTGTGGGTGTTATAAAATGTAGGCCTAATAAATTCTTTTTCTGTAATATTTCAGGTACTAGTACATCTTAGACAAATTTGACAATGACTGACACTGATATATTTGGTAAGTATCTCATTACACAGTTGCAATAAACGTTATACTGTATTTATTTTAATCATCATTCACTTTGAAAAATGTATTTTTATATATTTCCGGCAAGACGAGTTAGACTTTCTCTATCATATCATTATTTACCTGGAAGAAGTCGTCAATTGCTGATATAGCCAGCTAGTCCACAGCGCTTTGATCACGGTATAAAGCGTATGAATCGAACTACATACATTACATATATATATGCTGATCTCGTCTATTTATATATACATATATGTGTATATGTATATATATGCTGTCTCTTATACACATCTAGATGTGTATAAGAGACAGATATAACATCATCCTTACGCAGTCGCCCGCCTCTTCTAAATTTAACAATTTTAGTCTTATCCGTATTGACTGTTAGTATGTTTTCTTTACAATAATTAAAAAGCCTATTGAGTGCAGCTTGCAACTCAGGTGACTCATTAGAGCAAATCGCCAGGTCGTCAGCGTACAACAAAGTTGTACAGGAACCATCAGCTTCGATCCATTGTGGCAAATCGGCCGTAAAGAGAATGTATAGTAGAGGCGAGAGGCAGTCACCTTGTGTGAGTCCTTTAGTCTGAGGCACCTTTCTACTTAATGAGCCATTGGACATGATCTCTATGTAGTTAATTGATATAATGGACCAGACTGCTCTTAACATTTTGTGAGATAAACCCATGTCAGATAGCTTTCGCAGAAGAAGTGACCGGTCAATGCAGTCGAAGGCCCTCCTGAAGTCAACAACTGTCTCTTATACACATCTTTCTTCCCAGGAAGAAAAGAGCTAAAACAACCTGATGACAAAGAATCGATCATTATTATTATTTTTTTTTTCAACCTGTTGGCAGGGTAGCAATTAACGCTCTCTCCAAATTTAGAAGAGCCGAAGCGTCAAAGGAGACAAAGTCCCCTACAACCCACTCACATTGTAGTGGGTGTTCGCGCTGGAGGTTCTCCGCGGAACCACATAATCTACACCTGCAGTCGCAGTTGAGATGGAAGCATAAACGCTTATAGCACCAAAACGAGTGGAAGGCTGTGCCTAACCATCTCCCCCATACCTTCATGTGAGACCCCGTTAGTTCCACTGACGGGGAACGGCACCGAACTGGAGAGGTAATAGAAGCTAGAGGGGCTCCTTCGCAAAAATGTGCCTTTATCAATGGCCCCGCAACAAGCCATCCAGAGGCTTCTAGAATATGGATGGATGAGGCGAACTTTGAGATTCCCCACCAAAATTTAAGCAAGCGGCATTGAACTGTCGTTAGAAAGTCGAAATCCTCCGCGGTAAGTCTGTTAACGAGCGCGGAGATACCATATGTGGCAGAAGGTACGACTACCGAGAGAAACAGACGTTCCAGAGATTCTAATGTCATGCGAGCTAGAGGCCAATCTGGCGCAAGCGGAAATTCCCTTCTTTTTTAAATGGTCAATGTGTCCACTAACTCCACCCTTTGTCATCAGGACAACACCTAGGTATGTGAAGCTCGAAACAAACTCAATCTGATTTCCATTATACAATATAACATCGTTCTTACGCAGTCGCCCGCCTCCTCTAAATTAACAATTTTAGTCTTATCCGTATTGACTGTTAGTATGTTTTCTTTACAATAATTAAAAAGCCTATTGAGTGCAGCTTGTAACTCAGGTGACTCATTAGAGCAAATCGCCAGGTCGTCAGCGTACAACAAAGTTGTACAGGAACCATCAGCTTCGATCCATTGTGGCAAATCGGCCGTAAAGAGAATGTATAGTAGAGGCGAGAGGCAGTCACCTTGTGTGAGTCCTTTAGTCTGAGGCACCTTTCTACTTAATGAGCCATTGGACATGATCTCTATGTAGTTAATTGATATAATGGACCAGACTGCTCTTAACATTTTGTGAGATAAACCCATGTCAGATAGCTTTCGCAGAAGAAGTGACCGGTCAATGCAGTCGAAGGCCCTCCTGAAGTCAACAAAGGCTACATATAATGGCAATCTTGGGGAAGCAAGGGCTTCATGGATCTTGGTATGGAGCTCCTCGACTGCACTGCCGGTCGATCTGCCGCTGCGGAAGCCATGCTGCTGGGGAGGCAATAGGTCATTATCCTCTGCCCAAGACAAAATCCTTCTATTTAAAATGTAAGTATAGCATTTAAGGGCACATGAAAGTAAAGCAACACCTCTATATGAATCAGGAACTGTAAGGAGGCCTTTACTTTTATAAATCGGGAGTAGGTAGCTACACAGCCAGGGGGTGGGGCAGCACCCATAGGAAAAACAGTAGTTAATTATGTATTGAAAAGGTAAAATTAGTATGTCCTCACAGTTCTTGAAAAGATCAAATGATAGACCGTCCGGGCCTGCCGCCTTTCCGATCTTACCATGCCTAATAGCAGCTGAGATTTCTAGTGCGGAAATTTCGTCATCAAGCAAATTATCAAGCAAATTATCAACGACAGCAACTGGTACATCCGGAAATTCAGGAGGCGTATTAGAGTTAAGTATTTTCGAGAAGTGTTCAAACCAAATATCAGGAGGCACCTGGACACCTGCAGCAACTGTTTTTTGCGATTTCCACAATCCCCAGAAGTTTTCAATACTTGCTTCTGCCTTTGCGACCTGATCCTTAATCACTTTCTCATCGAATTCCATCTTCTTTTGGCGTTTTAAACGTTGAAATTTTCGTACAAGATCTGCGTGTTTATTTGCCAAGTGTGGAGAAGGATCGTTGCAGTAATTACGGTAGGAAATACGGACTTTGTGTTTAAGTTCAAAGCACTGCGAGTCAAAACAGGGTTTCGATTTCCTCGCACGTTTTACAATCTGGGACATCCTAACAGCCTCACATACGTAGTTAACAGCTTCCGTGGCGTTCAATTCCTCGTCGGGTCATTTTCGCTTTCAAGAATGTTAAAAATCGTTTCTGAAGATATTGATTCAGTTAAAATTGATCTATCCACTTTGCGTATCGCTTTTGCCCGTTTCCTAAAACTATCAGTCGCGTCAACAAACTCCACCTCCAGATGTTGATGCTTTGCTTCAAGAGACGGTTTAACAGATACCTGGAAGTTGTGTTCAAATGTATTTTCTACGAATACCAAGTCGATTACAGACGAACCTTGTTGCGATATATAAGTGTGTATACCCGGGTCACTGATGCACTTAAATCCAGCATCACTAATGTATTGTTGCAGATCCCTTCCTCGGCTCCCACTATCCAACCTACAATTAAAGTCCCCCGCTATTACAGTCGGAGTGTCTGGTGATCTCAATATCAGAGCATCAATGATTTCAGCGAAAATAGAATTCACCGGGGGGGGGGGGAATAACACGCCATCACACAGGCTGAAGCTAACTTCATATATACTAAGTTATCATTGGCCTTGATTAACTTTGCCTTCCAGTTTTTGTCAGAGTTTAGTCCGATAGCTATGCCCCCGTAGGGCCTCCCTCTCTCCCCAAGTTTAGCGGTTCGGTTAAACCATAATCTATCATTTGAAAACTTGTCCGACATCATCATAGTCTCCACAAACATTACAACACTGTATTCCTCAAATGTGTGTATCGTTGATTTTAACCTGTTTTCCATGCCTTCAATGTTCCAAAATAGCATCTTACATACCGGTCGGTACTCTGGCTTATGCTGAGCTCTTGAGGTAAATGGAAAATATTCCGCAGCAATATAATATAAACGGTTGAACGTGTTGCAAATATTATCAGCAGAGTGCTTGATGGTAGTGAAACCAGAGCGAATTAAAGACAAAAAATGAGAGGTTCAATAGTAGCTTTGATTAGACATATTTATTACTATTTAGTTTCGTGCTACACATACATGGTGCAGCACTCTTCAGATAAAATAGTCTAATGACTAAGATTATCACAGATTGATTAATTGTAAGACTGAGCATGTGCAGAGTGTATTTTGGTAGTTGAAAGGCAGCGGTACACTGTGATCATTAAGTAATTAACAAAGGATTAAATGACAATGAATGATAAACTTCATAATGGTCGTAAATATATATATATATATATATATGTATATATATATATATACATATATACATGTTATATATATATATTATATATATATATATTATATATATGCAGTCAATATTGAAAATTCGTTTAATTGTGGATTTACTTTTACTTTACAGCCATTTTTGTTATCGTTTTGATTCCATGTAGCAGCTATGTGCATTTGTGGGTGCATTGTTGTGTGTCGTAAGTTTGAGAGACGTTCAATTAATTAATAATAATAACTAGTAAGTGATAATCAAGCAAGAAAGC